>NC_035107.1:117114850-117414850 GCF_002204515.2 Aedes aegypti | reverse complement strand
TTGACAACTATATTTTTGATTGAATTTACAAACGTCAAACGTCAAAACTTAACTATATTTTAGTTGACTCAAAGTGAATTTTATTGAGTTTACAATATTTTGCAATGTTTACTCAGCATTTTGTTCTGCTTTATCAACATATCTGAAAAGATTCGGTGCTGCTTTATCGATCTAAAATACATTGCAAAAATGAAAACAAAGGGCGAGTCGACAAACTTGATATGTGGTCTCCCGCGTGAGAGGTGGTCATCTTAGCACCTACACTATTCCTTGCAAGTTAGAAGTAAGTAGATTTGTGAGCATGACTTGAAGTCTAGGGAGGTGAATGTTTCCGAATAGTGATAATTATCAAAAATTATAATTGTTATAAGTACCAGTTGTAAGATAAATATCTAATTCATACATTTGCAATTAAAATTAATTCAATTAAAAAAACTAAGAAAACAGATCAAATAAAAATTACACTAAATAAAATATTAACACTAAGAAATTTATATGATTATTTACATTTAATCCCTCTCAGGGTCTATCCGGGAGAATCGGTTATCTTCTGGGCGGACTCACTTCCCACACTAATTCAACCAAATTTAATTCACACAACAAAAGAAAGAAAATAAGGGAATCGTAGCAAAATAAATAATTACACTCTAAAGATTATAAAATTCGAATTCATTTGTTTAGTTTATTTAGTAATTTACGGGAAATGGGAATAGGGTTATTTGGGATTTTTTGCACTGCACATCACCTGGCGCCGGATGGCGGATCATTTGCCGGTTGCCAACTGCTGGGGGTCTTGTCGGACGAATCGCCGTTCGAACACTCCGTGATGACCCGATTCAATGTCGACTCGAGCTGGGCACCGGGCGCGCTTCTTGACGGGCGAGGGGTAGCGAACGGCCTTTCGTCGCGAACGGTTGAGGGGTGGTAGGCGGTTTCGTCGGTACGTTCCAGGGCTGATTAATCGGCACAATTATCACTGGTCAAAACCCCGCGAGGGCTGTAACTTTGGACCACTCGCGTCGCACAACACTTGAAACTTTGTTCCTGCGAAGAGGATTAACTTTCTTTAAATCAACTTAAGGTTTTAACGATTTGAACTTTGTTACCGAAAAGAGGCTTTTGCCTTCACCAACATTGGCTTTTAAGCAATTTCATGATGCTGCAAAATCTATGTCCGCGGAACATTTCCCGGGAGCGGTTTGTTTTTGCGCAGTTGGTAATGCGCGCCATGTTATTTTAGTGCAAGGAGGAAGGAATGACGATGTAGGGTTTTATGGGAGGGAATTTGAATTCAAATTTTATTTACAGATTTCATATTTTATAGTAAGGGAATAGTTATATACAAGTATTTACAACTTTTATAGTAAGGGGATAATTATTTACAAAAAAGACAAAATATAAACAAAGAATAAATATTTACATAAGAAAAAGAAGAAAATTAATATTGGGACCTATCTCAGAGGTAACAATTATCCCGGACTGGGTGAAAAAAAAAACAAAGTTTTTTTTTTGTTAGGAATAGCAATATTCTAAAATTCAGTTTACAGAACAATATTCTAGTACAAGTTCTCTCCTCTTAAAGATTTACATTGATTTAGGGAAATGATTGATCCTAAACGGCAATTCTTTTTCGCAAAATCACTTAAATCTCTAAGAGTAAGCCTGCTTCTATCAGAATGCTCTTATTCGGTTTCCTGATTAGACTATCGAATTCAAGTGATGTCTGGATTGAATGGTCGCAAAACAGTTCTCTGCTCTTCGAATTTTAACTGATCCTTCGCAATGATTGTTCCTAATGCGGCAAGTGCTGTTCCGAGGGATCATGCAAAATTGGAAGAGTGAGGCTGGCTGTTGCGTGATGTGGTGTCCCTTTTGATATCAAAACTCATGAAATACTGGTTCCTAACGTCAAGCTATTAATGGGATCCGAAGGCTGTTGATTTTTAACAAAGTTATCTTCTCTTACTAATTCACATTGATTTGCAGCAATGATTGTTCCTGAACGTCAAGTGCTTTTCCTGCAAATCACTTGAATTACCAAGAGTGAGCCTGCTTGGACAAAAATCCTAGCCTTCATTTCATTTAGCTTAGATCGCGAGTTACCATGAGTTCCAAATCTATCTAAAATATCAGAAAAAATAGATTAACTATGAGACAAATTTCGATTACTAGCTCTCTGCTATTTGAAATTTAGTGTAATTTAGAGAAATGATTGTTCCTAGATGTCAAATGCTTTTCCTCTAAATTATTTGAATTTTAAATAGTGAGGCTCACTAGTAGTTGAATCCGTTCATCATTGTAATCAATACGATTAAGAGGGATCTGCGTGTCGAGATTTCGTCAACTTCGAATGACTTATACGATTGTAGTTCTCTGCTTGCTGAAATTCCGTGTAATTTAGAGCAATGATTGTTCCTAAACGTCAAGTGCTTTTCCTCTAAATTATTTGAATTTCAGTTAGTGAGGCTCACTATCAACAGTATGAGTCATTCATTGTCGCTCGATCTGGACAGGTGATTTGTCCCGAAGTATTTCAATTAGGTACAACCAAATATGCAGTTTTTGAAATGCCATAAGACGCAAAACCATGGATCGTGCACAAAGTTATCGAATTGCCATTCACTTTCCCACTGTTAACAAGACCTTTTTTTTTAACCATATCAACCTTTGTTGACCAAATAATTTTATGACTACTTAATTATGCTAATGAGAATAAATTTATGAATTACTTCTCTTTTTCGGTAACATGTCTCAAGAAAACTCTTGGACCAAATTTACTAATTATGATGTTTTTTTTTTATGATTCTAGGGCGCCCTAATTCTATAATTGTTTCGATGCTCACACTCGCTGCTCTTATTTCAAGAGAACGGGTGATTTTGAAACCTAAATTTAATGAATCACTCTCGATGCTGCTTATTTCCCGTTCTCGCATGCGAGAACATATTGCAAGCAACATGAGAGGAGTTTTTAGTGACTATAAAATCGACCACCTGGGTATCGCAAAGCCTTCTGCTCTACCCTGCGCATGTCGACTCGAATGAAAAAGGCTCTTGTGTGGGTGTGAAACGTCAAAGCGTGTTTACATTTTGGATGGATGCAAGTGAAAGTGAATGATTCGTGATATTTTTGCACGATTTCACGGTTTGCTGCACGGGTTTCATCATAAACTAACGGTGATACGAATCGATATCGACAAACGTATGTGCGGGTGTAAGTTTCATTTGTTTTTGTTTATTTTCAGGTACATTGGCAGAGACAAGTTTGGAAAAATAAAGAGGAGGATCCGACAGTTGTTTTAATTGAACTAACCGGGCTTTAAATGAATCGCCGGCCAAATTCCGAGTGGCTTGCCTGTCAGATCTTCGAGGTCATATGATGAGGATCCGACCTTGGCCTTCACCTTGCAGGGAAGATACTGCTGACCGTATTTTGCGTTGTAGTTCTCTACAGCGCTGGAAGGCTTCATATTTTTCCGGTACACAAGTTGACCGACGGAGAAAGCTTTGGAAAATCGCCGACTCCGCAAATTATAGTGCTTGGTGGATGATTCGTGTGCTTTGTTCAAGTTGTTTTTGACAATATCATATATTTTTGTGAAGTTTTGTTTACGTTGCTCCTCGCGTTCACCTTCAGAGGTCTCCTGATGATGACGTGAGAGACGATGGTCATTTCCCGTTTCGGATAATTCAGTGCCGTGCGTGATAAAATAGGGCGTGAAGCCAGTGGATGTGTGTTTGGATGTATTAAGAATCATCTCGATTTCAGAGAGCTTTGTATCCCACATTCGCTGGTCTTCACGTACATATGTTCTGATGGCAGAATTTATCGTACGATTCACTCGCTCGACAGGGTTTGCCTGCGAGTGATAACGCGAGTTCAGCCAGTGTTTAATGCGGAAGTGATCTAGTAGGTCTTTAAACACCTTAGATGTAAAGACGCTACCGTTATCCGTGATGATTATCTCCGGAACGGAATTTCGATAAAACCACTGATCCTTCAGAACTGAACACATAGCTGAACTGTCAATTTTCCGAACGGGATGTATCATCACCCATTTGGAGAAGTAATCGCTGATTACTAGCAGGTGTTGGTTCCCCTTTTTACTTCGAGGGAGAGGACCTACATAATCGATGGATATAATTTGCCATGGCCGTGATGCTTGGCGCATTTTTCCCATCCCTGGCTACATAAGAAGCTTTGGTTTCTTTGCACGTTGTACAGTTTTGAACATATTTGCGTATTTCTGAGGCCATTTTCGGCCAATAGTAACGTTTTTGGATACGATTCAGAGTCTTGTCATAGCCTTGGTGGAAGTTGGTGTCGTGGTTTTCCTGGAGTAAGGTAGGTATATTTTCGGGTAATGGAACAATTTTCCACTCAAAGCGTGAATCATACGGTTCATTCTTTGCCGTGACGAATTTCATTAGAATTCCATCATCTATGCGGAAATCAGCAAACTCATCTGGCTTATTCCTAACTTTCTCGACCAATGAGGAGTGCCAGGAGGCAGCCGGTGTATCTTGGACTACAGCTATGCTTCTTGATAATGCGTCTGGGACTACATTTTCCTTGCCTTTTCTGTGTACCACAGACATATCAAACTGCTGTAGATCCAAGCTCCACCGACTGCACCTTGAGCCCACCTTCCATTTGGTATTGAGAATGTGTGTTAGGGCAGAGGAGTCTGTGATCAGTTTAAAGTGAGAACCCTCAATATATCCTCGGAAGGCTTCTACGGCAAGCAGAGCTGCCAGTGCTTCCTTCTCGGCTGCGTGGTAGTTCCGCTGCGGAGTAGTCAGTTTATGCGAATAGTAAGATATGACCTTTTCGCCATCATCTTGCTGTTGAGTCAGGACACTAGCCACGGCGACGTCGCTGGCATCCGTCTGGATTGTAAATTCCCTAGTAAAGTCGGGACTGCCCAGAATTGGAGCGCTGACCAGTCGCTCTTTGATGGTGCAAAAGGATTTCTCTGCTTCCTCGTTCCATTTTATAATTTTCGATTTCGTTTTCAGAAGATCGGTCAATGCCGCCGTGATCATACTGAAATCGGATATAAAACGGCGGTAATAATTTACCATTCCCAAGAATCTTCTCAGTTTAGTAATGGTGTTTGGCCTCGCATATTCGACGATGGGTCGAGTCTTTTCTGGATTGGCTCGCAGACCATTAGTACTGAGCAGATATCCAAGGAATGGTATTTCTGGAACGCCAAATTGGGATTTTTCCAGATTAATTGACAAGTTCGCATCTCTTAGTCGGCGCGCAATTTCTTGGAGCAACTGCACGTGATGCTCGAATGTCTCCGTCACCACGACGATATCGTCGAGGTAGACGAAGACATACGGTTCCAATACACCGTGGCCTAGTACCCTGTCCATTAGTCTAGCTAAGGTAGCTGGACTATTGACCAGACCAAAAGGCATTCGGGTGTATTGAAACAGCCCCTTGCCTTGCACACTGAACGCTGTATATTTCCTCGAAGCCGGATGCAATGGTACTTGCAAGAAGGCTTCCGAGAGATCTATCGTTGAAAGATAGTTAGCTTTAGGAAGTTGGCTAAGAATGCGATGAGGGTGTGGCAAGGGGTACGCATCGCGTACAGTACGCTCGTTGATTTTGCGAGCGTCTAAGCAGAGGCGAACTTTATTAGGCTTAATTACAGGCACGCAGTTCAGTGACCATGCTGAATTACTGCGTTCGATAATACCTGTATCAAGCAGTCGTTGCAATTCCGTGGCCACCAACCCTTGAGTTTTAGGTGACATTACATAAGGGAACTGGCGAACTGGAGGTTTGTTTCGCCATTCCTCTTGAATTTCAATCCGGTGCTCAGCCAATGGAGTCAGTGACAACTGTCCTTGGCGAGCTGGGATAAAAAGTGCTTTGATACTTTCGATTTCTTGCTTCTCCTCGGTAGTGAGGATGCAAATGGAAGATTTAGAGGGCGGTTCATAAACCTCATCGTCTACTAGGGCACACTCACCAATAGTGGGTTGAATATTGAATTTGGCCCAGAAGTCCATACCGCAAATACAACGGATGGCTAGGTTTGGTACCACTAGGGTCGGGACAATTTTGGTCACACCGTTGAAAGTGAAGGGTAAGTCAAGCTGACCACGAATTTGCAACTGTTCTCCTCCTGCGGTTCGTAATGTTATGGGATTTTGAAGTGGTGAAATTTTATGTGATTTGAAATTAGAATAGACCGAATCATCAATTATGGTAAGGTTACTACCGCTGTCTAAAAGAGCTCGGATTTTATGATCATACACCGTTACGGTAGTGTATGGACGATTGTCGTTAGGGTACGGGTAAGTAATCAGACATGTAATAGGGTCTCGTGAGTACATATCCTCAGATGCTCTTTCGAAGCAATTGGAAGGAAATGGATAATGAAATTTGCACGCACCTAGGGGTTCAGCGAGCCGCGTTTTTCGCTCGCTGACATGGCGTTTTTTAAACAGTATGGGCAATTTCGAAAAGGGTAACCACGGAAACCACAATTTTCACAAAGAACGGCCCTTGGGGCACGACATTCTCTGATAGAATGCCCGTATATGCCGCAATTATAACAGGTGTTTTCTGGAGGAGGTTGATACGAATCTATGAGACTTTCCAACGTTAATCTTGGTCTCTGTTGGAACTGATTATGCGTGGGTGCCTGTGTTTGATTTTTGGGCGAATTTTGATAATTTTGCCTATTCGTTTTGTTGGGATGGTTGGTACGGGGATTAGGTGGTGTTTGTGACGGTGGTTGTCGGTTTTGATTAACCTCGGCCGAATTTGGTTTGGATTTGCCTTGGCTAACGGCATTTACTGTTTTCTCTATTCCAAAAACTTTGTTGTATGCCGAGAAGTTCAATGCATCGATCTTTTGACCGGCAGCAATCAAAGAAGGCAAATCAGTTATTGGGAGAAAAGTTAATTGCTTCTTGTAGTCTATCCTTATATTTTGGAGTAGGATCTGAACCTTTTCATACTCAGGAATTTGTACGCACATGGATCGGAAAAGTTTTTCCATCTCATAATAAAATTCATGAAATGATTCACTTCTCTGCTGGTGCCGCTGATAAATTTTCATTTTTATCAGAGCGTCCAAATCGGGGTGCATGAAGGTCCGCTTCAATTCCAACACCAAATGTTGCCAATTGAGCAAACGACCTGTGGTGCGCATGGTCATATACCACTTTAATGCAGGGCCCGCAAAAAGGTGAACAGCGGATTCAAATAGCTCAACCTCGGACACATGTTCGGCTAGCGAAAAGGTCTGAACGATTTCTAAAAACTCATTGAGATTGATACCCTGATCGGTTCCCTCATATTTGGTTATTTTCCACTGCGAAACAGGTAAGGTGTGACGTGAAGGGTTAGATGGTGCTGTTGATGGATACGTTGGGTAAGGCGAGAATGGAATAGGAATTTGAGGGTAATGTGAATGAGTTTGGTAAGTATTTTGAGGTGGGTTATTAGTTTGAGGTGTCATTGTTGGAAAACTAGGATTGAACCAAGACTGTGAACTGGTTGGATGATTTCTGGAATCAATTGACGGAATTTGAGGGATGGATTGCGTTGTCGATTTAATTTGAGGAATATTTTGATAAGAATTTGAAAAATATGTATAAGGCGGGTTTGTGAACCCAACTGAAGGTTGATTTGCCGGAGTTAAGTTCGAATCCACCTGTGGTGTTGTGTGACTCATGGGCCTGCCTGAATTTGTAACTGTAGCTTGAGTTGCTAATAAGCGTAAGTTGGCTAATTCAGTTTCAAGCTGTTCGATACGAATTTAAAATGATGCAGAACTGAGATTCTGATTTGAAACAGAATCCAGATTCTGATTTGAAACTTGATTCGATGCTTGGGCAGGTTCTTGAGTGATAATATGGCGGTTTGAAGACTCTGGGTTCACAGTGAACAAATTAATCAAAGCCTGTTCATTGTCAACTTCATGTTCGGTATTAGAAGGGTTTGCATTTTCTGTGTAAAACTCTTTTTGTAAAATTTCGGTGATGTCAACCAATAGAGCTTTCAAAAAGCTACTCTCTTCTGTGCTAATATTTTCCACTTTTAACAACTGGTATACTCTATGCCCGTAATGTAAAAGCCTGGTTTTACATTTGGTCCGTACAACTCGATCATTTTGTTTCACCATTTCAGAAAGCTCCTGAAACTTTTTTTCACAGATTGTCATTTCCTCTACTTTATTTCCCACAAATCCTGCATCCAAATGCTTTTTCTCTTGCTTTTCAAGCTTTAGATGCTCACGTAAGCTCCTACGTCTGCGTGAGAAAGACGCATCATCACGAATCACTATATTTCGCAAAGCCAATTCACAAAGCAGCTCATCGTTTTCTAAATGGTCCACCCTTATATCATGGTACCACACTAAAATCATTTCACTTGCATGCAAGTAATCTGGACGCATCATAGCCATTGCAAAAAAATATGCTACTCACAAAATATATCGATAGATGAAGAAGTAATTCACAAAATAATCAATGCAGTATAAAGAAAAGTAATTCACAAAAGAAACTAATTCAATTTAAATCTATTCACTAAAGGTAACTTTTTTTTTTTTTTTTTTTTTTTTTTTTTTTTTTTTTTTTTTTTTTTTTTTTTTTTTTTTTTTTTTTTTTTTTGTTTTTTTTTTTTGTTTTTTGCAATTTGTTGTAACTAACTTTTTCTGATTTCAGATTGAATAGAAATTTAACGAATTTCGATTTCTCCCGGAGCACATTTAAAAAAGGTTCTAATTTAATCCTAAAGTAGAAACTTTTTCAATCACTAATTCACGTTGGGCGCCATTTGTAAGATAAATATCTAATTCACACATTTGCAATTCAAATTAATTCAATTAAAAAAACTAAGAAAACAGATCAAATAAAAATTACACTAAATAAAATATTAACACTAAGAAATTTATATGATTATTTACATTTAATCCCTCTCAGGGTCTATCCGGGAGAATCGATTATCTTCTGGGCGGACTCACTTCCCACACTAATTCAACGAAATTTAATTCACACAACAAAAGAAAGAAAATAAGGGAATCGTAGCAAAATAAATAATTACACTCTAAAGATTATAAAATTCGAATTCATTTGTTTAGTTTATTTAGTAATTTACGGGAAATGGGAATAGGGTTATTTGGGATTTTTTGCACTGCACATCACCTGGCGCCGGATGGCGGATCATTTGCCGGTTGCCAACTGCTGGGGGTCTTGTCGGACGAATCGCCGTTCGAACACTCCGTGATGACCCGATTCAATGTCGACTCGAGCTGGGCACCGGGCGCACTTCTTGACGGGCGAGGGGTAGCGAACGGCCTTTCGTCGCGAACGTTTGAGGGGTGGTAGGCGGTTTCGTCGGTACGTTCCAGGGCTGATTAATCGGCACAATTATCACTGGTCAAAACCCCGCGAGGGCTGTAACTTTGGACCACTCGCGTCGCACAACACTTGAAACTTTGTTCCTGCGAAGAGGATTAACTTTCTTTAAATCAACTTAAGGTTTTATCGATTTGAACTTTGTTACCGAAAAGAGGCTTTTGCCTTCACCAACATTGGCTTTTAAGCAATTTCATGATGCTGCAAAATCTATGTCCGCGGAACATTTCCCGGGAGCGGTTTGTTTTTGCGCAGTTGGTAATGCGCGCCATGTTATTTTAGTGCAAGGAGGAAGGAATGACGATGTAGGGTTTTATGGGAGGGAATTTGAATTCAAATTTTATTTACAGATTTCATATTTTATAGTAAGGGAATAGTTATATACAAGTATTTACAACTTTTATAGTAAGGGGATAATTATTTACAAAAAAAGACAAAAGCTCAATCAAAGAAGTGTGTGTATTTGATTTGACGTTAATTTAGTGTTGGCGTAAGTTAATTTTATTTCGAAGCAACTATTTGTGCGTAAGTAAAAGTAATTGACAGGATTGTAATCTTAACATACCGAAATTCTTCTGCGTGATAAGCGTGCATTCATTATGGTGATACAAACCAACGCGTTACAACGCACACAAGAGTATTTTGGCTAAATCATGGCCAAAATTATGTTTTCCCCTAAATGATCTGCTCATACTTTAATATGGACTAAAAAACTGTTGTAACATAGTTAGGATTTATTTCGAACCATTTATGGACAATAATCCACACATCATGAAGTTTTCTTGTTCAGAATTCTTTTTCTTCCAAAAGAATACAATGCAATATCCTAGAATCAAATTTCCTTTTAATGGAATAATAAAATTGACTGGTATGTTTTATCTGAAACGCTTTCTCCATGCCTTTTGAAAAAAAAAATGTATGCCTCATTTGTACAAAAGATCTGATTTCAAGATATCACGAACGGTTTATTTTGACTCTCGATATTTTGTTAATATGAATCGCTTCAACAAAATGAAATTTTAATGAAAAAATAGACGAATTTTCATAAGAATTCCTTCATAATTATGCGAAAATTCATCCAAATTTCACACACAACTTTCAATTCCATTGAGAATCCTTTAGATACCCGTCATTTCTGAAATTTGGGACCATAAATCAGGATGAAATGGACTTTTATCCGTATAATACAGTCGATTTTTTTTTTCAAACAATGGCGTGAACGAACTATTGTTGGATCGTATGTTGTGAAGATTTTTTTTTTGCGTTGATTAATGTTTATTTTTATGAAAATAATGTAAAATTCAAGAATCATGTACAGTACGGTATTAACAAACATTCTAAAACATCCTGAAAGTTTACAAATCCAAACCAGAATTCACCAACAAAACTCGTACCAATGATTCAGTATCTTTTAGATATCAGGAAACTCCTTTTTAAATACGCCTCAAGTTTTCCGCGAAATTCTTGATTTTTTTCATTATTTCCAGAAATATAGTTTTCTTTTTCAAATTTGAAGAGCACATTCGTATTAAGGGAGCCGGAGTTCAGTGCGAAGAGTAATTTCAAAAACTCACAATAATCGCATTGACAGGTGATAAATTTCATCCCGAAATGGAATCCCCCCAGTTTTTATTTTAGAGATTATTTTTAGCACTAAAACCACATTTGTTAGAAAATTTCTGTACATGAGTCAGTGAGGTTTACCGTCGTACTTGTTTTCCTGTATTTAGTTGTTTGTCATTGACAACATTTAAAAGAACAGATAAAAAAACAGGAATAATCATCCATTTTAACCGAAATTACGATATTTCTGAAAACCTATTAATGTGATGTTACTTCAAACTCTCTCATATTTAAATTACATAGTTTTATAGATCTTCCTTAGCCGAGTGGTTATAGTGCGCGGCTTCAGAGCAAAGCTATGTTGAAGATGTCTGAGTTCGATTTCCAGTCGGTCCAGAATCTTTTCATACCTGCCAAACGATATACGAATGCGAAAATGGCAACTTTGGCAAAGAAAGCTCTCAGTTAATAACTGTGGAAGTACTCATTGAACACTAAGCTGAGAAGAAAGCTCTATCCCAGTAGGGACGTAATTTCAAGAAGAAGAAAACGAAGAAGAAGAAGTTCAAAAGAAATGAGATTTAAACCATGGCACCATTGTGTCTTTTACAAAGCATTTCTGTTTATTTTAAAAATTTGCAAAATCTGATTTTGCGATGTCATGTGTAAAAACTGTGATAACGTTATTCAAGAAATTTACAATTTAACTTAAGTCAGTTATGCAAATAAGAGAAAAATGTATAAATTATAATTTTCCCGGACATCACATTGAACAAACGCATTAAGAACATGGACTTTAAATGATTAGATATAGAAGGTTATTGAAAAGCGGGCTAAAAATATTAAAAAAAAATGATAAAAACTAAAACTGATATTTTCGAAAGGCTTCAAATTTCAAGTGCGGAAATATGCGGAAGAGTTTTATGCTGTAACTGATAGATAACATATGTAAGTTTCACACTTTGGTTGAAACTTTGCAGGATATTGCCGTATAAGCTCTACGGGATGACGAGGTTTCTTGTTAAACTAGCTTACCCAGTACAAAATTTGAAAGCAGAAAGCTATGCATAATCCTTCAAAGATTGATAATGTTTATGTTTAACTGCAAAATGACAATATGAACTAATGAATTTCTCTGTTCATAACTGTGAAAGTGCTCTATAAATAATAAACTGAGAAATACACTCCGTCCCAGTGGAGCTGTAACGTTAGAAATAGAGAATAGAAATAGAGAATAATGATTATCATTTTATTAACACTGCTTATACCGACGACGGTTTTTGTAACGTAAAGTACCGACGGGTCAAAAAATGTAAACTTTGCACGACGATATCTCAGCTGATAAACAATCAATTTCCATAATTTTTTCACCATTGCAACCGTTTACTATCCTGGATGCGTTTAGTGAAGACCGATTGAAATTTTATGCCACCATGGCTGAGAATTGGCCGGATCAAGACCATCCACTTTTTTTGCCCACCTCCCGCTGCTTGTATTGAAGCGTTGCATGCAAGTTGGTTATTCCGGAACTAGGTTTGTGGCCGGATATTTCAAAATTTTGACCAGCTACAAGAGTTCTGTCTTCGGGAGAGTTGTACAGGGCAGTGCTCGCTTCCTCATGGTATATGTAATGATACAAAATTCCACCACTACGTGGCGCTAGTGTACATAAACACTTCTGGTTTACTGCTATTGAGGGATATCTCGGAACCTAAACGAGATAGAAAATTCCTGTCTTCGAGAAAGTTGTTCAGAGCTTCCCCGAGGGACCTAGCATAGTTCCAAATTCATCCAATACGTGGCGCTAGTGATGATGATGATGATGATTATTTAGCCACCATCAGCGCAAGGATTACCTATGGCTGCAGAATCATACCGGGATGGTATGATCTACCTGATGGTTTGTTGTAGCAGGGCTAGTTAATATCTTTGAAGACCTTTGGAAGACAACACTAAGGCTGTTTTCTCGTGACAAAAGGCTGGCGACCCCACGCACTTTCATCCAGTCGACAGTTCAATTAACTCCCTTAGGCTACCCCTCCCCAATACCCAATATATAGTAAAATATCATACATAGTGTTATTAAAGTATCTTACCGTAAAATTATAAAAATAAAGAAATTAAAAATTATACTCAGCTTAATCCAAATAATCTCAAAAAAAAAACGTCTGGGAAAGTATTTCAAGCTTGAAAGTCAACCAGTTTGAAACATGAAATGAACATCAATAAATGGAATGCTTCTGATATTGAACGACCTCTTGAATATTTTGCATCCAACAGATCCAAAAGTTCTTCTCCAGAACGGATTAATCTGGAAAACGGATCACTTCCAAAGGCTCGTCACTAACTCCAAATCTAGAAAACGGATCACATCTCACAATCTCCTGGGACTTGTATCCGAAACGCCACAGCACACACGGAAACCGAAACCTCGTACAGCTTCTATGGTTCGGAAAATTTTCTCCTCCTGAAAACGGAGAAAAAAGTTGGACGTTATCCACTACGTGGCGCTAGTGTACATAAACACTTCCGGTTTACTGCTATTCAGGGATATCTCGGAACCTAAACGAGATAGAAAATTCCTGTCTTCGAGAAAGTTGTTCAGAGTGAGCCAAGCTTCCCCGAGGGATCCAACAAAGATTCAAATTCATCCACTACGTGGCGCTAGTGTAGGTAAACACTTCCGGAATAATTACATTGAGGTTACGCTTTCGCTTCATGAGCGGAAGGTCATGGGTTCGATTCCCAGCCCCTCCACAAAAAAAAAAAAAACCCGTCCAGCCACCAGAAGACTCCTCACGGAGGACCGTGCTTTGGGGAACACATCCTTCCTCCGTCAGTATCAGATGGTGACTGAGACAAACTGACCCTCTTCGCAGGCAGCTAGCCTCACTAACAGCAGAGCTCTCTCCTACCTGCTCGGTGTGAGAGTAAAAGAGTAGGAGAGAGTGAAAGTAGATGTAAATATAGATAAGTTGAAAATAGATCTGTATCGGTAAAGAAGCTACAGATCAACTGAGTCCGGCACAGTACTGGCCACGAGCACAGAGTGCCTTGAATTAAAAAAAAGAAAATGAACTTGTTTATATGGATCACAACGAAATGATTGTGCTCTTGCTAATAGCGCTAATAGATTTCAATTAGTTGAAAACACAAGCGAAATATTAGCGATTGAATTATTTAACATTTTTTTCAATCATTCACCTCGAGATGGCTGCCCGAAAACGATCATAGTGGAGAGACAAAAACATTCAAGCAGTGTGTGAATCGTTGACAGCGCAACGCCTGATGGTATTGATGCTGCTGCTGCTCTGTGTTTTGGTTGACTGGCAGAATCGATGAACTGTGGTAAATAGTGGTCACAGTCCCCAAGCCTGATCAGGCCATTGAGCTCTCACCGAGCGGTGTCACGAACACATGCGCAAATTTGCTGGTTGAAAACACTGCCATTTGATTTTGCTGGGAACAGTTGATCTTTGTTTATATTTTCCACCAGCAAATTTTAAGTAATGTTGGTGAAATGTACCGTGTATGTACACGAGCGCAGAAACCACTATGCTTGTGTTGGAAGTTTGAGCATCAGTGTCGCCGAAAGGTTGTTGTATGTACTTTTTGCCACTGGCGCCAGCTGAAACTGAGTTATTTTTCACTTTTTTCTACATTTGCTCATGATATTGTTACCAGAGCGTGAAGAGCAGAACAACCCAAAAACTTAACCTTAATGCGTTAACTCAAATTTGAGTCAATGGGTTACATGCATGCCCTGATTCGTCTATGCACGAAAAATCGCTAACAGGTAACGCAAAAAATGTTTGTATGGCGAAATGCATCTAACAAATTATTTCTCAAAATTGGGAACTATTTTCGGGTTTAAAAATTTGAAATTTTTCAGGCTTTGAATAGGTACAAAATTATTGGGTACGGATCACGTTCGGGCTTCAAAAAAGTCGGGTTTTGGGTCGGGTTTGATTAGCATTGCGAGGATCAACAACAAGTCAGTTTCTTATGGGACAGAAACGATAAATCCATCATATTTTTTCAAACTCGGGTTTTATTCGGGTTTTCCTTAATTTTTTTCGGGTTTCGGGTCGGGTTCAGGTTCAAACATTTATTTTTTCGAGTTTGGGTCGGGTTTATTCCGGTTACGGAACATGAGTCGTCGTTTGAGAACGTCGCGACCCATTGGAAGCCCACACAATAGAAACCTCAGCCAGCGCAGTTGCTGGCTAGTGTAGTGTGCTATTCCTATACCTAAAAAACAATGCGCTCTCGGGCTAAGCATGGATATATATAGAAAGCGTTGTGTTTGGATGGGCATCTAATTCTTCCGAAAGAGGTGCACTTTGCGAAAAAGAACCACGTGATTATTGAGCTGAAATCGAATTCAGGTTAACTTCTGCGTTCATGAGTCCTCTCATGGCGTAGTGGTTAACGCGCCCCAACTAGAGATCGGGGAGTCGTGAGTTCGATTCTCACTGAGAAGACGTGTAACTTTTTTGCAAATCTTCACATCAATTTGTCCATCTAATCCAATTGCAAATTATATGTAATGTTTAGCTTTTCGGTAGTTGTTATTCAATCAAATTAAAAGCAGAATAACAAATGCTCAACATGGATTCTTTAAAGGACGTTCAACAAATACAAATCTAATAGAATTTGTCAATTACTCACTCACTGCAATGGATAATGGTCACCATGTAGAGGCACTTTATACTGACTTCAGTAAAGCATTTGACCGCGTTGATATACCTATGCTACTATTCAAATTACAAAAACTAGGAATAGAGTCTAATCTTCTGAAATGGATTGAGTCCTACTTAACCACCCGTCAACAAATAGTTAGATTCAAAGGAAGTAAATCGAATCCCATTCAAGTCACCTCTGGAGTCCCTCAAGGTTCCCATTTGGGCCCTCTTCTCTTCATACTGTTTGCCAACGACATCTCTTTGATCCTTAAACACATAAAAGTTCTGATTTACGCTGATGATATGAAACTTTATTTAAATTTTATAAATAAAGAGGACATAAATATATTCCAAAATGAAATAAAAGTCTTCTACACCTGGTGTAATAAATCCCTGCTGCAATTGAATGTAAAAAAATTTAACTTAATAGCTTTTAGTAGAAAACGAGACACACCAAACGTTACAATAACCCTAGGAAATCAGACAGTGGTAAAATGTGACAGAGTCAGAGACTTAGGTGTCATCTTAGATTCAAAACTAACATTCATTGATCATTATAATACAATCATCAACAGAGCAAATAACATGCTTGGATTCATAAAACGGTTTAGTTATAGTTTCCATGACCCGTACACAATTAAAACGTTATATACTGCTTATGTAAGGTCAATACTTGAATATTGTAGTGTAGTTTGATCTCCTTTTTCAATAACACATGAAGAACGGATAGAATCAGTACAAAAACAATTCCTACTGTTTGCCCTACGTAAATTAGGTTGGACAAGATTTCCTCTACCTTCTTATAAAGCCCGCTGCATGCTTATCAACATACAAACTCTAAAAGTGCGTCGTGAATTCACAATGGTGTCCTTCGTAAATGATATTGTTTCACATCGTATTGACTCCGCAGAACGCTAGGCAAAACTAATTTTATATGCACCCTTCCGACAACTGCGAAACCGGAATATATTCCTTACATGTCATCATCGTACTAACTATGCCAAATATGGGCCTCTTAATCAGATGATGGCAACATATAATAAACATTGCGCAAGTATTGACTTCACAACGACAAAAACCTAATTGATGCGATATTTCAATTCAGTTCGATGATTGTAAACTCGTTTATAAAACATTGTAGCATAAAATGTGTTGTTATGTACCTTTATAATTCCTGTTAGAAATAAAAAAAATATGTAAAATTAATGTGTAATGAAACGGTCTACTATTGATTGACGACAAATAAATAAATAAATAAATAAAATCCTAATTTGATAGTATGAATGTATGTTGTACCATAATTGAAGTAAATATGAACAAATTACAATTTTGGTTAAGCACCTCCTGTCCCTCAGTTTCGGACAGCTTGATTTGTTATATGATATCTTTGTAATTATTGCATCAGTGTCTCAAAATACTTTCATTTTTCATGGGTTCCGTCGACCATGTTATCAAACATGCAATAAAATTAAGAAGATTGAACATTCATAACAACATCGTAAAATGTGCTATTTTTCATCATATATGAAAGAGGTTTTTGATAGGCATCTAGCAAACTAAGAAAAACTCAAATTATTTTTGTAAATGTTGCAATTGCATTGAATTGATAATTATAAACTATTTCTATAGTGTACACATTCAATGATGTTCAAATTTACAGAATTCGAGGCATTTCCAGATCGTGTCCGATATTGGGTGCCACCTTTCAAGATCGATCAATTTGGTACTAAAATACATCATCAAAAAACAATGTAAAAATTCATATTTATATTTTCAAATTTATTTTTGTACACTATAAAAATGATAATATTTAACATAAATAAGTAACACGAGCCCATAAAATCAATATTTTTCGAATTATGAATTTAGTGGCTTAAGTGTCCGGTACTGGGGGATCTCCCCCTATATAAAAAAAAAACAATATAAAAGCTATGTTTTCTGACAAAGTGAAACTTTGGGCCACCTATTGGGTATATTCAATCACCGTAAAATGTATAATTCATTATGTAACTCCGTTAATTTGAAGTAAATCTCATGCAAAGCATCAGTATTCATTTGTTATTTGAACTGTTAGTTAGACTATGATCAACAGAATAGCGTCTTTTAGGCTACCATTTTGGCTGTTTTGTTTTGATTCTGCATTTCGTTTCACAACGTTTCCATTAGCCTTCTGCCATTCCATGACGTTTGGACCAAAGACGAGACACGTGATTAGGGAAAAAAATCAACATCATTTGCAGCCCAGATTCCGTTGTCACGTAGTGTCAAATGCAGCCCGTCGTTGTTATGGCTCTAAAATTAATAGGGCGGCATCCACAAATTACGTAACGCTCTAGGGGGAGGGGGGGAGTAGCCTCAAGCGTTACGACTCATACAAAAATTTGAAAATTTTCATACAAAAAGCGTTACGGAGGGGGGGTAGGGGGTCAAAAATTTCCAATTTTAGCGTTACGTAATAAATGGACGCCGCCTAGTATTGTACTCGAAATAATTCTTAATTAACCCACCGTCGGTCGCCCTAGTGTACTGAATACACGCACTTTGCGAAAAGCTGAAAAACACGTTGAAAATCCCTTCAAATTGATCCGGGTGTTGATCCTATTCCAAGATCTACTCTTCTTTTTGCTTGAAGAGAAGAAATTTTTCGAAAAAATTAACGAAAAGTTTTCGAAAACTTCGTGTTTTTAACCTAAGTTTTTACGCGTGTACTCAGTACACCAGTGCGACCGCTCGTGTAACTTATTTTTACCGGGCCTGTCACACGAGCGGTCGCACGCGGAGCAATTTTGATTATAAATCTAAAACTAGGCAAGATATAATATTGATATCTTCGGCAAATTTGTTCAGTTCATCGGTACCAATCTGTCAGTGGACAAATGAAACTTTGAAAACATCCTCACCTTCCAGTGGCCATCGGATTGTGCCCCGGAGGAACCGATTAAGTGGACATTTCGCAATGCAACATCTCGAACACAAATATCTCAGGATCTAGATATTTTAGCAAGATGGTGTCCTCGGCAAAGTTGTTCAGTAGGTCAAGGACTAACATGTGCTAGGCCGCTTGTTTCGGAATTCTGCCACCAGTTGGCGCTAGTGAGTTTGTAATTTTTCAAACAAAGATATCTCAGGACCCTGATTACCTAGAAAGATACGGTCTTCGACAAAGTTGTTTAGTAGGTCATAGTCTAACATATTATAGGCCATCTAACTTGAAATTTTGCCATCAGATGGCGCTAGTGAGTATACAATATTTCAATCACGAATATCTCAGGATCCAGATTATCTGGAAAGTTGACCTCTTCGACAAAAGTGTTAAGTAGGTCAAGGTCTAGCATGTAATATGCCACCCAACTATAGTATCTACCACTAGATGGCGCTAATGAGCATCCTGTATATTGATCGCGCTATCTCAGGATAGCGATATTATAGCAAGATGGTGTCTTCAACAAAGCTGTTAAGTAGATCAAGAACTCAACATATGATGTGCCGTTTGATTCGGAATTCTTCCACAAAACGGTGCTTGTGATCATGCCATTTTTAGAACGCAGATATCTTTGAATCCTGATTCCTAAAATATGATGATCCTGAGATATCCTCATTACTATGAAATATAACATCTTCGGCAAAGTTATTCATTAGATGAAAGCCTAAATGCGAAGGACCTCAAGTTTTAAAATTCATCGAACATGTGGAACTAGTGAGCATGCATATTAATGATTGCCAATATCTGAGGATCCCGATTTAATCGATAGATGATGTTTTCAGCTAAATGGTTCAGTAAATCAAGTACAAACTTGTGATGGGCCACTCTTGGTTCGGAATTATCCCACTAGATGGTGCTACTGAGTGTGCTATATTTCTAACCCAAATATCTAGGATCGTGATTGCATAGTCATGAAAATGACTTTTTCTTCAAATTTGTTTATTCTAAGGCTAAGTTTGCGATAGGAATCACGTCACTGCCAAATGTCATTTTTCGGAGTATAATACCTTGCTTCTTTTTACCGTGCCCAGTGCTTTGCGAAGGCCGGAGCAGTCCGATTCATTTTCGTGCGCTCGGAATGTATTTTCGCTGGCTTCGTTCGTTCGCCCAGTGCTTTGCGAAGACCCAAGCAGTCCGATTCATTTTCGCGCGCTCGGAGTGTAGGGTAGATGTACCAATAGTGGAGGTACTAAGCACGGTTAAACTTCATTTATTTGCCTAAATTCAATAAGCATAATGAATGTACATGTTTATATTGTAACGGGAAGTTTCAACCATTGACTTAATGAGAAAAATGATTTCATCGCAGTAATCCACGGCATGTCAGTGAAAAATAATACCTCCGCTATTGGTACACTGTTCCTTTAGTTGCGGTATATTTTTAATTTGTGTTCCTATAGTTGCGGTATCCGTTGTTTTCTTATGGAATCCTCCACTATAGGAACACTTTACCGCAACTATTGGTACAAGTAAGAAAAGTTTTAGCAATTTTAGTGATATTTCATCAGTTTTGAAGCAATTTGAACGCTCTTTTCAACAATTCCGTGTATCAACAAGCCAACACGTCGATTGGCAGTGTCGGTTCGGTGGCTAATATAATAGAATCAGTGAAAACGGCACTACCGCAACTATAGGAACACCCACAACTAAGGGAACACTTACCGTATTTTCGCTGGCTTCGTTTTTTTTTTATTTTTTTAATTTCTTTATTAGTATTATTCCAAACATTACATTTTCGAGAGGTTTTTTTCCCAAGACGGTGTCCAAGAAGGATTACCACCGCTAGCTTTCGCCAACGGGTCCAACAAAAAATCGAAGGCACGGGTCCAAACAAGGATCGTAAAGGGATCAATAGTAGAAAAAATAGTACTGAAAAGTACTGTTTTAGTAGCACTGAAAAGTACTGTTTTTGTAGTACTGAAAAGTACTGTTTTGAATTTTAGCACTGAAAAGTACTGTTTTTGTAGCACTGAAAAGCACTGTTTTATTGCTTTAGGTAGTTTTTAAGAAAACTTCCAAGAGCAGAGAGAATTCGTGTACGCACAGCACGAAGGTACGATGCGCACTGCTCTCTGGCTTCGTTCGTTTGTCCAGTGCTTTGCGAAGACCCAAGCAGTCCGATTCATTTTCGCGCGCTCGGAGTGTGTTTTCGATGGCTTCGTTCGATTGGGTAGGCCAGAGTAGAGCGCGTGGTCTTCTGATTTGGTTGCGTGTTCCGATGGAACGCGCGACGGAATCAAAACAAAGCGTGTTCGGTTCGCGTCATTCGAGTACGGAAAAAAATCGACAATAGTGCGTGGTCTTTTGATTCGGTTGCATGTTCTGGTGGGACGCGCAACGGAGCCAAGACCAATCGTGTTCGGTTCGTGTTGATCAAGTGCGAAAAGCTTCAACCGAGGATGAAGTACTGGTGAGATCGTTTCATGCTTATGATAATTCATTTTTATCGTTGATATAAGTAGCTTTTATTTTATTTTCAAACAAGCTATGAATGGTTCGTCACTACAAGTGTCGACTTTTTCGCGTTTCATTTAAACTTAATATACCATTATGTTTTCGTCATTGGTCAAAATAACCTTTGAATAGTTCGACATTATGAATGTCGACGTAAGATTTTTTTGTTGTAACGTAACTTTTTTTTTTATTTTATTTTAATTTTCAAACATACTTTGAATGGTTCGTCATTACATGTGTCGTCAATACCCTTATTTCTGTTACATACACTTTTAAAATACACAATCCTTTCTGTCTTCGTCATTACTAAAAATAACCTTTGAATGAATGTCGACTTTTTTATAATTTCTTTCAATATATTTGCTACTGCGATACAAAAATGCAACACTAGTTTTAAGTTTCGTATTTTCCCTCCTAATCCATGGATCGCATCACCGACCAAAGGTGACGCCCAGATCTTTTTCCTCCCTCACTAACCACACCTGTCCCGTAATGATTGTGGAGATGCAGAGGTATTCTCGGTCTTTAGAAGCAACGATCATTACACAATAACGTTCCTTACCCTTCCCAACTGACTGTAAGGACTTGCCCTGCGCCGTTATTGATCAATAATATGAGAGCTCACGCAGAAGAATTTCGGTATGTTAAGATTACAATCCTGTCAATTACTTTTACTTACGCACAAATAGTTGCTTCGAAATAAAATTAACTTACGCCAACACTAAATTAACGTCAAATCAAATACACACACTTCTTTGATTGAGCTATCCACTGGTACTTATAACAATTATAATATTGATAATTATCACTATTCGGCAACATTCACCTCCCTAGACTTCAAGTCATGCTCACAAATCTACTTACTTCTAACTTGCAAGGAAGATGCTAAGGAAGGTGCTAAGATGACCACCTCTCACGCAGGAGACCACATATCAAGTTTGTCGACTCGCCCTTTGTTTTCATTTTTGAAATGTATTTTAGATCGATAAAGCAGCACCGAATCTTTTCAGATATGTTGATAAAGCAGAACAAAATGCTGAGTAAACATTGCAAAATATTGTAAACTCAATAAAATTCACTTTGAGTCAACTAAAATATAGTTAAATTTTGACGTTTGACGTTTGTAAATTCAATCAAAAATATAGTTGTCAACAACTATATGGTATAGTTATGTTTAACAATATAGTGTCAATTCAACTATATTTTTAGTTATCTCCAAATTAACCTTAAAATATAGTTAAATTGACCGGAAAAATGATTACGAACACTATATTTTGTTCTCCGTGCTGCTAAAATTGCACTTCGAGAATATGCGGAAAATCTCATCCTTTATTCATTTGGATCGAAGTGCAATTCTTACCGGTTCGGATTAATCACGGAGTAGCAACCATTGACATGTACAGTTAGTTTATGCTATGCTATGCTAAATTTGTTTATTCTGTCTAAGGCTAAGGTATGTTGTAATATTCCTTTTGATTTGAAATTATCCCACCAAACGTTGCTATCCAGCATGAAAATTCCATAAGTAAATACTTCAGAATCTTAACTACAGTCAAACTTCCACTCGAAATTCAAGGGATCATCTCATGGAAATATCGAGTCATGGAATAGATATTCTCTGGAAAGCTGATTGAAGAGAGTATCATAGTAATCATGATTTTTGTTTTTGTTTCAATCATGGTTTCATGAGTCAATATCCAGCTATGGAACATCGACTCGCGGAAATATGACTGTATTGAGAAATAAGGCGTTTTCTGTTTTCTTCACAAACTGTGTTGGATTTTTCTTGAAACAAATATAATTCAACTGCTTCCTGGCTTCTATTGCAAAAACCCTAAGAAATCTTGGCTGAACTGTGTTTGATTAGAAATTATGTTTATTTTCCTTTCTTCATCAGCTGCACCAGTATAACCGTATCTTATAAAATTCATTCTGACATTGACTCTTGACATCTTCTTTTAATAGAATTACTTTCCGATTACACGACACCGAAGACGGTCTTACAATTGAGATCGAAATACGCGTATCTGTCAAAGGATACAAACTCTATTGGAATTAAATGGTAGAGTACTTAATTCGACTTACATTCATGTAAAGGTATTTTAATACACTACTTGAAGTTCAAGATTATCAAGAAAGTAGGGTTTTGTTTATATAGAGAACCGCGACCCAGCAAACCAGAGATCATATAAGGATGTTCATTTCAAATTGTATAAATGTACAATTTTCATTGGAAATGGATATGATGCAAAAATTAATTGATTGAAATCGTTACAAAGTCATAAATTTCATCGGACTTGAATTTGCATCTTATAGAATTCCAATTTAATCTGACCAAATATCTTTGACGAAGACGTCAAGTTTTAAATTAATTGGGAACTCGAGGTTCTGTATTAGAAAAATTTTAATCAGGACCTCTAGCGTAGCCTAATGAAAGTATTTGAAATCAAGCAGCCCACTGTATTTTAAATTGAATGTGGAAGAATTTTAAGTATAGTTTACCCCTCACACGTTGGCCCGTGATATACAGAACAACTTTATCAAAGACATTTTCTAATCTAATTTAATTTTCCTAGTCAGGATCCAAAGATATCTCCTTTCAAAAAATTGCATGATCACTAGCACCGTTTTGTGGAAGTATTCCGAATCAAACGGCACATCATATGTTGAGTTCTTGATCTACTAAACAGATTTGCCGAAGACACCATCTTGCTATAGTATCGCTATCCTGAGATAGCCGCAATCAATATACAGCATGCTCATTAACGCCATCTAGTGGTAGATATTATAGTTGGGTGGCCTATCACATGCTACACCTTGACCTACTCAACACTTTTGTCGAAGACGTCAACTTTCTAGATAATCGGGATCCTGAGATATTCGTGATTGAAACATTGTATACTCACTTGCGCCATCTGATGGCAGAATTTCAAGTTAGATGGCCTATAATATGTTAGACTATGGCCTACTAAACAACTTTGTCGAAGACCGTATCTTTCTAGGTAATCAGGATCCTGAGATATCTGTGTTTGAAAAATTACAAACTCACTAGCGCCAACTGTTGGCAGAATTCCGAAACAAGCGGCCTAGCACATGTTAGTCCTTGACCTACTGAACAACTTTGCCGAAGACACCATCTTGCTAAAATATCTAGATCCTGAGATATTTGTGTTCGAGATGTTGCATTGCGAAATGTCCACTTAATCGGTTCCTCCGGGGCACAATCCGATGGCCACTGGAAGGTGAGGATGTTTTCAAAGTTTCATTTGTCCACTGAACAATTGGTACCGTTGAACTGAACAAATTTTCCGAAGACATCAATATTCTATCTTGCCTAGTTTTAGATTGACAATCAAAATTGCTCCGCGTGTACTGTACGATGCGACCGCTGGTGTAACTTTTTTTTGAGCGACTGACGGAAGGTTAAAAACCTCATACAGCGGAACAGTTTTGACGTTGGATAACGTCTTATGGCAACATACTGGGGTACAATTTCGAAAAACGAAAAATCGCTTGCTTCACGAAAAGTGGCTAGATTTTGACTGTTAATAACTTACTAACGCCCGAAAAGATTTTCAAGATTCTTGCACCAATCGATTGGAAATCTTTCTACGAATCTACTCCAACAATGAAAACTAATGATTCTCATGACTAAATTATTGAAAAATTGGGAAATATCGAAGTATGTCTTATTTTTCATAGAAAAGCACATTTTTCTTGTGTATTCCTGACACAGACATCATTGCGCGATATCTTAGCCACTTTCGTCATTCAAAGGGAAACGCCCCTTTCGGTCTTCTTCTTACTTCTCTTTATTATCTTGTGTTCAGTCGAAGCCAGTGATGCCACATACACAGATTTATCTGTAATTGCACAGATTGTTTCCTGTTCTGGCCTACAGATATCTGTGATCACAGATCGAAGATTTTTGAAATGAAAAAGATTTTTAAGATTTGACATTCTACGAGTTTTGGGCACGATTTTGACACATAATAAAAATAAATGACATTCTTCCACTTATTTTTTGTTAAATATCTACTAAAGTAATTCAAGATTTAAAAAAAAACAATCAGCTATCATTTTATTTTAGTTGTGATGATTGCGTTGCGAAATGCATAGTTTACTTGTTAGTAAAAAATATTGCAAGAATAATTGTTAACATTCCGAGAACAGGCTGGTATGTTCACAAAAGCTGTTATTTACTCAATAGATTGAAATTTGAATTTTTTTACGGATCACAGATTTTTACCAAGATTTTTGGAGGTTGACTACAGATAAAAAAGACTTTTTCAACCAAAATCACAGATGAGAATTGAAAAATATGTGGCAACACTGGTCGAAGCCAACCGAACTCGACTTCACGCGCGCATCAGTGAATCGTTGACCAGCAACCGGAGAAGGACTCATATCGGAATAAATTTTACACGTTCGTCGCTGCTACTGCTGCTGCTGCTGTTTTTTCTCAAGCTAAAAGCTGCGGGTTCCGTGTAATCGCTCATCATGGCCCTTGGAATCCAGCTAGCCCATCTAATTCGTGGAGAATGCGTCCAGAAACCTTGATAATTACCGTCGAAAGAGTGAGCAAACCATCGAATACAAGGTTGGACAAGAAAGTACAAAATTACCGACCGCATTTTAATTTAATCGTTTTCGGTGATCTTTTGGTGTGTTTCTGTCTAACAATGGAATGAAAACCCAGTTTGATCGACGGTGACCACCACCAACCGTTCTTTTCAGGACGACCATTTCATTTTAAAAGAGTTGTGAGAATTTTCCACCGTGAAGAGCGACATTACTGATGATTGGATGTGATTGATTCATATTTTGGTCAGTCATTTGCATGCAACTATAAATGGGAAATAAATATCCCATTGTTCGCGCGCGGGGCAATCGTCCACGCAAACAAATTTGGTTATATAATCTACCGAATCCATGGTAGAATTGAGAACTGCACCAACGATTTTCAACCGACTACAAAAATCTGTCAAGTATACTATAATCGGGTAAAAAATACTGAGCAGTGCAGTAAATGTGACTTTGTCCATAGTAGCATCCACTACAAAGCATTGTATTTATATCCATGACACCCACCGTACAACACAGTTTGATCAAAAGTATAATACCGAACTTGTCAAATCTAGAATGTTTCTTGTCATATATACTACAACTCTGGTTAAAGTAACAGAATATATTTTCTTGTGTAGTGAGGTTGACTATGTTTCGGTAGAGTTAACAGATTAATATAGTCGGTTGAAAATCGTTGGTGCAGTTCTTAATTTTACCATGGATTCAGTAATTTCTACAATAAAATTCATTTCAGTGTCGACAGTTTGTGCATGAGTCGGATAAATTACAAACGGCACTTGAATGAAGAATCCCTCCCGGTTTGTTTCACATTTAGAGATGATCGCATAATGCCGTTGTCGCCGTCGCTACCTACATGATACTAGAGCGATCAGTATCAACTCGTCGAACAGAGAGCTAAAACTCATCAGCAACAGCTTTGTTGACGTTTCGATTTGGTAAGACATTGTCGATCGAATAGAAATACGCACACAGAAAAGACTGCGAAAATGCTACCGCCACCCGACCCGAACGACGGGAACCTATGTTAAACTTTGTTTGCTATTTATCTCCGATGAAAACTAATCATCCGAAACTATAATTGATAACTAAATAAATTATTTAATCAATTGTGGCCCTGAAAAGGGCAGTTGTTTGAAATTGTGCTTCAATGCAATTTAAGCACGTTCGCCACGGATACGACGAGTATCGAAAGGCTTCGGAACCCACTTAAGCAATCAATCTTAGTGGATCATGCGTGGACCTTCAAGCGGAATATTTGTTAGTTGAGCAAAAGTTACCGCTCATGCTTCTTCTTCCATCGACCGGTTGAAGTGTTAATCGAACCAACCAAATAATAACACAAAATGTTCATTATAGGTCAGAATTGACATGCAACAAATAGTGTGAAAATTGATTAGAAGAGCACTTATTTTCGACCTACAAGAATTCTGTGCCAATTTTCGGATTTTCATACAAAGTAGGCCAAAACCGTATCGAAAATCGGTCGGCCAAAAATAGGTCGAAAATTAGTGTTGGGTCAAAAATGGGTGCTGTTCTCTTAGAAATCTTTCATAAGTTCGTGACGGTCTCAAGCCAGGAAATAGAAGAAGCTAAAGTTATCCAACGTCACTTTGGCGGTCGTATCTCGGAAACAACCTCTTACTTTTTGATCGAAGTTCTCTTTTTTATTTATAGTGTTGTGTATTTTATTATGATTATTATTCGATAGTGTTTAATTTATATCTGATTAAAAACATTTTGTTAGTATTTTTAATATTCATTTCTTTTTTGAATGAAGCATAATATATATTTAAATATATTTTATTTCACAACATCGTAGATAATTAGTATTTTTTATAAATAGGATCGCACCTACTCTCGCAAAATTTACAAACGACCGGAAAAGTAAAACATGAGAAGCAAGGAAAACGAGTGGTATTGGATTTGCTAGAAAAAACAGAGAAAAGCAACAGAGAGGTAGTTTGTGATAACTTTTGCTTATCGGTTGAGCTGTGCGAAGCGCTCAAAAGTCGCGGTATAATGCTCACAGGGACGATGAGATAGTCCAGAATTGAAGTACCTAAGGAATTCCTACCCAATAGAAATCGACAAGAACATAGTTCAAAAGTTGCCCAGAACAGGTTTATGACACTAACTTCGTTTGTACCGTCTAAAAACAAAGCAGTCATATTTTTGTCAAGCAATCCATCATTGGCAGCTAAGCCATCATCTAAACATGATAAGCTTGTGAATGACCATTACAACAAATTCAAAGCTGGCGTCGACATTCTCGACAAAAAAACAAAAGAGTGCACAATCTCAAAAAAAAAAAAATAAACGATGGCCTCCAAGGGTTTTTACCAACATCTTCGAAATATGTCTGCACAATGCATTCGTGATACATAATTTTAAACATCCGGATATGGAGAAAAACAACCCGAGAAAACGTGAGATATTTTTTTAAAAAAACCTGGCCTTTCAAATGGCCAAAGGTCAGGTGGCGACCAGACTGAAAGCCTCAGGTAATATATTTTATATAATTCATCTTACATTTACAACATTTTTTACATCTATAATATTTTTTTACTAGAATTTCATACCGAACAGAAAGCTGAATTGACGAATTTTTTGGATGAAACAATGAAAGTCGATCGTTTATACAAGGAACAAGTATCAGATGAAATTCCTGGTCCATCTCATGAAACAAAGCAATGTTGCCTATGCGGAGCTACGGTGCACAAAAGAAGTAACATAAGAGAAAAAAATATTACTGCGTTAACTGAAACGGAGAATCTTACGTATATCGGAAGTTGCGGACTAAAACAGTGTGTCATTACTGTGTAGATGAAAAGAAAAAGAGTAGAATTTTGTGTCATACGTGTAAAGTTTGTGTATGTTCTTCGCACCGTGCTGTGATTGAGGAAATAATATGCAAACAGTGCAGGGATAAGAAATAACACGATAAATTTCAGAATCGCGGACGTTCATATATATATATATATATATATATATATATATATATATATATATATATATATATATATATATATATATATATATATATATATATATATATATATTACATTTTTTTATCAAGATAAATGCATTAGAGTATAAGCATACACAAGGAAAGCTTTGCTCACTCTGAACAACTTTCTCGAAGAAAGAAATTTTATATCTCGTTTAGGTTCCGAGATATCCTTCAATGTATATTATTCCGGAAGTATTTACCTTCACTAGCGCCACGTAGCGGATGAATTTGGAACTTTGCACGTTCCCTCTGGAGAGCTTTGCTCACTCTGAACAACTTTCTCGAAGACAGAAATTTTATATCTCGTTTAGGTTCCGAGATATCCCTCAATGAAATTATTCCGGAAGTATTTACCTAGACTAGCGCCACGTAGCGGATGAATTTGGAACTTTGCACGTTCCCTCTGGAAAGCTTTGCTCACTCTGAACAACTTTCTTGAAGACAGGAATTTTCTATCTCGTTTAGGTTCCGAGATATCCCTCAATAGCAGTAAACCAGAAGTGTTTATGTACACTAGCGCCACGTAGTGGTGGAATTTTGTATCATTACATATACCATGAGGAAGCGAGCACTGCCCTGTACAACTCTCCTGAAGACAGAACCCTTCGAGCTGGTCAAAATTTTGAAATATCCGGCCGCAATCCTAGTTCCGGAATAACCAACTTGCATGCAACGCTTGTATACAACCAGCAACCAGCTTGTAAGGTGGGCAAAAAATGTGGACGGTCTTGATTCGGCCAATTCTCAGCCATGGTGGCATAAAATTTCAATCGGTCTTCACTAAACGTATCCAGGATAGTAAACGGTTGCAATGGTGAAAAAAATATGAAAATTGATTATCAGCTGAGATATCGTCGTGCGTCGTGACCTTAATGCTGTTGTAATGTTCTTATTTGGAATAATTACAGCTCTAATGCTGTTGTAGTGTTTCTTTAGCTGTGAAACATTTAGAAAATTCCAGAACATTCTATGAATTAGAGAATATAACATTCTCGAATACTCTACTAAATAGCTGTTGCAAAGTTCCATAATATATTGTTGTCTTTCAAAATCACAGTTGTAATGACGCTTGAAAATATCGACTCATAGAACAGGAATGCTTTAGAAAGCTGTTGCTGAACGATGAAAGCTGAGAACGATTCAAGCAAAATCGAGCGTTTCAACCAACACATCATGTGTGTAATATCAACACATTCTGAAAAACTGCACTTATATTGATTTCTTTCGCTTTGCAATATGAAGCTTTTTTATGCAACAGATATTTTTGAAAAATAAGCATACATATATTGATTATGATAGCACAAAATTGATTTTGCCGCATCAGTGAAAATTACACATAGATATATTAATCCAGAAAATGAAAACAACTTAGAAAAATTCTAGAAAATTCTACGAATGAAGAAGAAATGTGTTCCATGAAACTAGCATATTCTGTCAAACAACTGTTGAAGTGCTCTACATATGGAATTGTAACGTTCTAGCAAGCAAATTAACTGTTGTAGTGCTCTAAAATTGCTGTTGTAACGCTCAGTGAAACTTTTCGGTGAAATATTTCAAAGCATTACTGACAGCAGGGATGCCAAGTTATTTTTTCAAAAATATGGGAGATTTTAAAAATTTGTCTGGAAAAGTCTGGATGTCCTATCTCGTAAATGAAAAAAAAGACAATTTACACCGTCTTCAGCCAAAGGCTGCACAGACTGAACGATCACTAACATTAGGCAACGGACAACACGGAACACCCAGTAGCCCAGTGATGAATTTTTCGTTTGACGAAAAGTTTCCACCGACCGGAGCGGGAATCGAACCCACACCCCGTGACACAATACGCCTAAACGGCTGACGCCGCTAACCGCACGGCCACGAAGCCCAGAACCTTATAAATTATTTACAAAACCTTACAAATTCATTACAAAATTTTATCTGGATCTTCCAGATTTTTGTAAAATGGAGCCTCAAAAATCTGGCATATTCCAGACAAATCTGGAAGGTTGGCAACGCTGACTGACAGAGAGACAACTCTGGGATTTGATATATATGATTTTTGGGTCCTCAAGTCATTCCCGTAAATATAAGTGTTTTAATAAGCTTTATTGCATTTAGTCGACAGGGGTACCGTAAAACGGGGTAACTTTGATAGTTTTTTCGAAGAAAACTTGAATATTTATGCATGCTGTCTCAAAGAACTTTAATTCATATTTTTAAAACAAGTACTGGTATCCTAACTATCGATTGCAATAGATTTCCAAAAGATTTATTCTTAATGTATATATAATTTTTCATATAAACGAAAGTCGATTTTCTGTTTCGGGGTAACTTTGATAATGGAGCATCAATCGAACAAAATTGAATGAATTACGGAACATTTGTAGGGCGTTGCATACCTTTAGGCGTTAAACGCTATATGGAAATATCTGACTTAAATTACAAAAATGGTCACAGTTTGTAAAAATAGTTTTCGCTAAGAGTTTTGAGACCGAATTCGAGTTCTACTATAACTAGGCTATCAAGTATAAGTGACGAATTTATTATGACTTCATCAGATAGTGATCGTAGAACAGATTGTTTGAGAGCATTTCAAAATTGCTAAAATCTTGTAAATTTTCCATATTTGCATATAAATCCTCAAATGTACTTGATTCCAACGAAAATAGCTTTAACATGAAGTGTCATACTAATACTCTTTACTTTTGCATTCGTTTTGCTTAACAGATTAACAGGAACTTTGTTATTTCGTTTAGTATGTTGAGAGTCTCGCATTATCAAAGTTACCCGCATTATCAAAGTTACCCCGTTTTACGGTACAAGTTATGTCCTCATAGCCTTCTTACGGGCTATTTGAACACGTCGCAAGCCATGTGCATTTATTTTTTTATACCTTTGTAAGGTTCCAGCCAATTTGGCTCAGGGCCTTTTACACATTATCTAGTGAGTTTACGCAAATGGATCAACATTCAAAAATTAGGGAAGAGGGGGTTTGCTTTTGCTTCTGCAAACCTGGAGCGTCTATAATCCATATTAGGAGCGGCTCACAACAGCGTCTATTCCCCATGTCAGGGGCGGCTGATCATCGTCCATCATCGAACTGTGCACTATGATCCTCCGAAAATTTAGGTCCTTCCTAGATGGTCCTTCGGAAATCTAGGGGGTTGATGTCAGACCCTGCAAGCCAGCCGTAAAAAAACATGCAACAAATCATTAACGAGAGAACACGAACCGGGACAATCGGCGAAGGTCACAGCGACGTATGGGGACTAGCGATTGGAAGCTCGTTACTTGGAACTGTAAATCTCTCAACTTCATCGGGAGCACACGCATACTCGCCGACGTGCTGAAGGAAGTGTGTTTGAAGGGATCAATGGTACGAAAGTTTGAGATAATCATACCATCTACCAGAGATGCGGCAGCACACACGAGCTAGGATCAGCTTTTATAGTGATGGATGATATGCAAAGGCGCGTGATCGGTTAATGACCGATCAACGAAAGAATGTGCAAGTTGAGGCTCAAAGGCCGGCTCTTCAACTTCAGCATCATAAACGTGCACAGCCCTCACTCTGGAAGCACTGATGATGACAAAGACGCTTTTTACGCGCAGCTCGAACGCGAATACGACAGCTGCCACGATGTAGAAATCATCATCTCCATAAACGCTAAGGTTGGCCAGGAGGAGGGGTTCAGACCGACTATTGGAAAGTTCAGCGCCCACCGGCTGACGAACGAAAAGGGCTTACGACTAATTGATTTCGCCGCCTCCAAGAATATGGCCATCCGTAGCACCTACTTCAAGAACAGCCCTCCATTGCGATACACCTGGAGATCATCTTAGCAGACAGAATCACAAATCGACCACGTTCTGATTGATGGACGGCACTTCTCCGACATTATGGACGTCAGTATCTATCGTGGCGCTAACATCGACTCTGACCACTATCTGGTTATGGTCAAACTGCGCCCAAAACTCTCCGTCATTGACAATGTACGGTATCGAGCCTTTTGAATCCTCTCGAGCCTGGGAAACGGAACAGTTACCGGAGGAGTGGAAGCAAGGCGTTATATGCCCTATCTACAAAAAGGGCGACAAACTGGAGTGTGAAAATTATCATGCAATCACTATCCTAAACACTGCCTACAAAGTGCTATCCCAGATTCTCTTCCGTCGCCTATCACCTATAGCAAACGAGTTCGTGGGAAGTTATCAAGCAGGTTTCATCGACTGCCGCTCGACAACGGACCAGATCTTTTCCGTGCGGCAAATTCTCCAGAAATGCCGTGAGTATCAGTACGTACCATTTGTTCATCGATTTCAAGGCGGCATACGACAGTATTGACCGTGTAGAGCTATGGAAGATCATGGACAAGAACAGCTTTTCCGGGAAGCTCATAAGATTGATTGGAGCAACGATGGACGGTGTGCAAAACTGCGTGAAGATCTCGGGCGAACACTCCAGTTCGTTCGAGTCTCAGCGGGGACTACGAGGCACGATTTTCACGAGTTCCAGACAATTTGTTTGCTTCGCGGACGACATGGATATTATTGGGAGAAAGTTTGAAACGGTGGCAGATTTGTTCATCTGCCTTAAACACGAAGTAACAAGAGTCGGGGTAATGGTGAATGCGTCGAAAACAAAATACATGCTGGTTGGCGGAACTGAGCGCGACAGGGCCCGCCTAGGAAGCAGTGTTACGATAGACGGGGATACCTTCGAGGTGGTGGACGACTTCGTCTACCTCGGATCCTTTTTGACGGCTGACAACAACGTTAGTCGGGAAATACGAAGGCGCATCATCAGTGGAAGTCGGGCCTACTATGGGCTCCAGAAGAAACTGCGGTCAAGAAGGATTCACCCCCGCACCAAATGCACGATGCACGCTCATAAGACCGGTAGTTCTCTATGGGCATGAGACGTGGACTATGCTCGAGGAGGACTTGCAAGCTACTGTGCTAAGGACGATCTTCGGCGGCGTGCAGGAGAACGGCGTGTGGCGGCGAAGGATGAACCACGAGCTCGCTCAACTCTACGGCGAACCCAGTATCGTGAAGGTAGCCAAAGCTGGAAGGATACGCTGGGCAGGGCATGTTGCATGAATGCCGGGTAACAACCCTGTAAAGATGGTGTTCGCTACGAATCCGGTCGCAACAAGAAGGTGTGGGGTGCAGCGAGCTAGGTGGATTCACCAGGTGCACCAGGTCGCAGTCCGCGTGGATCGCAGTCGAGGATGGAGAGGAGCGGCCATTCTTCTTTCTGGCGTTACGTCCCCACTAGGACAGAGCTTGCTTCTCAGCTTAGTGTTCTTATGAGCACTTCCACAGTTATTAACTGAGAGCTTACTATGCCAATGACCATTTTTGCATGTGCATATCGTGTGGCAGGTACGAAGATACTCTTTGCCCTGGGAAGTCGAGAAAATTTCCAACCCGAAAAGATCGACCGGTGGGATTCGAACCCACGACCCTCAGCTTGGTCTTGCTGAATAGCTGCGCGTTTAACGCTTCGGCTATCTTGGCCCCCTAGAGAAGCGTCCATGAACCGAGTGAATTGGCGAAATATTGTTGGCGAGGTTTTATCAAGATAATTTATGTAAAGCCAAATAAATAAAATAGATAATACTGATGCTCCTTTCCAAACCTTCTTTGAATGTTTGCAGTATTTAGTGACTAGGCCCCATTAAACAATTTCTATTCGTTTTCTAGAACAAAGAAGATGCGTCTGACACACAACCTATTGACTGAACCCATCCCATCGATCGGATATGGTGATGCAGATTACGCCAATGACGAAGAAGGTTGGAAGTCGAATTCTGGAAATGTCTCCATGGTTTTCGGGAATACTGTATCGTGGAGCAGCAAACGACAACAAATCGTAACCCTGTATTCGACGGAGACAGAACTGATATCCCTCTGTAATGCAGCTAACGAAGGGGTTTGGTTGTCACATTTATTGAGTGAAATTGGGATTGAATCAAACCCATTCACAGAACAGCCGCCCCTGACGATTCTACCCCAATACCCCGAATTCCATTACCCCGAATGCCATTGACCCGAACGCCATTACCCCGAATTCCAAAACCCCGAACGACCCATTACCCAGAATTACATTACCCCGAATTCCAATATCGTGGGGAAATGTCATCAATATCATCATGTCAAGACAATTGTAAGCTCGGGAAATAGCATTCGGGGTGATGGAATCCGGGGTAATGGTAAATTCGGGGTAATGGAATTCGGAAAAAGGGGTTATGGGGTAGAATCGACCCTGACATAGGGAACAAACGATTTTGTTAGTCGTTCCCAACATGAACATCAATCACTTCAGGTTTGCAGAAATAACCCCCTCTCCCTTTCTTGTCAGCATACGACCAAAGTTTCCAAAAAAGCAGAATCAGTAGCCATTAGACCACCAACCCTGCCATCATTGCTTGCATTTAATATTGAACAAACATTCAATATATAAATATTAAACTTTTTAGGTATCAAATTTTGTACGGGATTGTATTTCAGAGTCCATGGAAAGTTTGGAAGTTCTTGAAATGCTTGTATTTAAAATAAATTTTGCCACGTTCAGATTAAATTGAAGAATCTGAATCAGTCTGAAATTTCCAACATACAATTAATTTGATCGCCACCTAACAAAAATATGTGGAAAACATATCCCTTTGCACACATGCGGGAAATAAGAGGTCCTGTTTTAGGTCCCGAATGATGCAGAAAAAACAACTTTGCTCAGTGTTCGCTGCACAAACTCTCTCGTTCAACACCATGACCGGAAGGATGCTGACTTTTCATTTCGCCCTCCAAACATGACATACCCTCTGCGCTCATACCAAACTCCGTAATTAGCGACCGTGGATGGACACAAGGTCAGACTGAACCGCTTCCAAATGCTTGCACCACAAATTTGCCACGCAGCGTGACAGTTTTATGTGTGCCATCAAAATATTTCTCTATGCACGCGATGCTAAAAGAGCAAACACCGAAATAAATTTTCCGCTTTCCAAAATAGCTTCAATATAAAGACATTTGTTGCAGCTGTTGCCGGAGATCATTGCTCGCTATGGGTATGGATTGTATGTGTAGCTACATCCGAGTGAACATCGCAGAGCCCAAGAGATGTTTGCAGGGCTGGTGACGACTAATTGTTCTAAAAATATCAAGAAACCAAACAGGAATTAGGAGGTACGAGTTTCAATGAAATTTTTTTCAGAAAATTCAACCAGGCATTTCTCTAAAAGTATTTCTAATCATTTTTTTAGGATTTTTTCGCAACATTACCACTAGTATTGTATGATTGTCTATATTTTCTAACGATTTCTTCCATAAAATTCATTATAAAATTATTTAATTCTCGTGTAACTCGTATCAAAAGAACCTATCTAACATTAAGAGGTTCTAATTGTTTACTTTCTCTCTAACCAATGAACCACATTTACCTCTTCTATTGCGCTTTTTGTATGAAACACTTGCTAAGGACAGTGTCTTTCGATCTATGGTGAAAAACTTTCCAAAAGCTATTATAATGCACTGTTATAATCTAAAGAGAGCGAGAGAGGAGAGAATCTCTCATCGTTACTCAGGCCTTAAGAAAACTTTAGCAAAAAATATTTACTCAAAGTTTCATTCAGATATTATTTCAAAGATTTATTCAGAAGTTTATTAAGTAGGGAAAGTGTACCAGTTATGGCTATAGTAATTCCCTATTTAGCCATATGGGTTTTTTTCCGAAAACTTTCACAATTTGAATATTTTTGAATGTTTTAACATCAAGATTCATTTGATATAAAACTACCAAAACACACAGAATGATTAAAAATTTATAAATAATTAAATTATCACGTGTGGCGAAATATGTCCATAACTGGTACACCTACCATATTCTTTCATGAATTCCTTAGAAATTCTTCGGAAAAAATTGTCCCGGGATAATCTTAGAATTTTATAAAATGTCTGCTCAATGTCTTAAGTCCTCCGAGAATCCAGTGCATTCCAGAAATCTCTGAAGAAATCACTAGAAGAATTTCCAGAAGAAATCTGCGAAACACCTGTGAAATAGTCTAAGAAGGTGGCCTGCTATCAGTCCTGTATTTGGGAGATTCGCTTGCTCAAGGGACACCCGCTATAGTTTTGGAGAAATGGAATGAAACATGAAATGAAAAATCGTTTAGCATATAAAGTTCCTATTTCCCTTTGGGGTTATTACTTCAGTTCACCTAACATCAGCGAATTTTTGCTTTCCTACGGTAGCTTTGTAGGCACCTTCGATGCACATAGAAGCAGTAACCGATTGTTTCCGGGAAAAAGTTTCGTTTTGATGGTCTGGATGGAAGCAAAGAATGAATGGTTTGAGTTTGCGGTTGAATTCGGTCAACTTTACCATTTCAGATCCAAAATACAATGTGGTCATCAGAAGAGGAATAATGTTATTTAATGGTAAATTTTCAATATGTGGTGCATCATGCAATGGCATATTTTTGGTTCCCTATGAATTTAAGGTACATAGAATAAATAATTAAAATACATAAAATTAAAAATTGCGATGAAATATGGCAGAACAGAATAGATTAATAAATGTTTACATAAGACAGAAATAATGCCTGAGAAATATTGAAAATATGACAAAAAATTGTTCATGAAATTTCAATGATTCATTTTTTAGATACTTTGAATTACGTATAGCAAATTTGAAACACGTATTTCAGTGATTTCATCACTCATTTCCATCCAGCATTTTCATATAGTCGTTCCTAGATCCATGATGCTTGAATCTGAATACGGAAGTCGTTCTCCCAAGTTAATTTCAGGTGCTGTTGTTTCAGATCGCTAGCCACGAATGTAAAACAAGCCGGATAAGAGTTTCTGGGTTCGTTTTAATAATGTATTACGTTTTGTCTGGAAAGTCAATCGATTTCAATGGGCGAACACATGTTAAGAGCTACACACATTTTGTTTGTTAGTGTGGTTATTGTTTATCTTGTCAATGCATTTATATCTTTTCGTATACTCGAACATTGAAATGTCAAAGTCGACAAAGCGTCGAAAAAAGAGTCAATTTACAACAGCGATTTGGAATTTTATTTTGAATATGCTATAAATAAACGATTGATACCAAGCCCCCATAGTTACGGATTACAAGCAGTTTTGGATCATTTTGGATCGTTTATAATCGGTGGTTGCGAACAGTATGAAAATTCAGTTTTACCGATAAAATCCAATATGGCGGCCAAATTCAATATGGCCGTCTAATATTTTTATTTTTGCAATTAAACTCCTTTTTTCTATCTTTATTAACGAGATATTAAGCCCTGGGCTAGTTAATATCGGGAGAAGCTCCTATGTTTTCTCGTTTCAAAACCATGTTATTATGAAGGAGTTGCTGAAGAAATTTCTGAGATATAGCAGTTTGAATGAGACAATAATTGTCAAAAATTGAGGGGTCTTCAAAAACTGTTTTACTCATAATTACCAAGGGGTCCATCAATTGGACCAACCGAATGCAGTTGCTTTACTTACTCGATAGGAGCTTCCGAATAAGCATTAATTTGAACATTTTGCAAGTGTAAATAGTGGGCCGGTCTCAGCGAGACGAGTCTCTATTTCACAGGGTTACAGTAAATTTGTTGGTTCCACGGTTTTTTTTCCGGTAAAATAGTTGATTTCAAGGATTTTACCGGTAACAAGTAGTTTTCACAGGAATATCTGTAGTTTTGCTGTTTACAGTTCAAATTCGGTGATTTATTTCACAGGATACCACGATTTATTGTAAGTGTTCAGCATAGTCCTAGCTGTGAATCTATAAACCCATATTGTCAATTGGTGCAGACGTTTCATTTACTTTATTTCGCTTGAAAGTCTTCAAAGGTTACGTATGAGCTTTTCGTTTACAATTTGTATGAATGCACAAAACTTCCGTGCAAAAGTTTGGGTTCACCCCCTCAAAAACATACATAAGTGTTTTGTCTATAACTCTGTGATTATGACTTTAATTGATACATTCTAAGGCGCATTCGAAAGATAATTAGTTAGTCTTAGTCCTGAGATCGAATCCCATCTCTGAGATGGTAAGACTGTTGTTAATTCAACCTATTGTTTTCTGGTGAGTTGCAATCATAATGTAGCGCTACACGATAAGTGTTTATCTGCAACAACCAGACAGCATGCCAATCCATTTTGAAGGAGAGCGAAAGAAAGAAGGTAGGCGCACAAAAGTCTGTTTTTAAGGCTCGGCAGAAAGCGCGCGCGCACGGAACGAGACTGGAAAAATTAAGCAGGATTTCCATTAGAATTTAAGAAGGGTTTCCATGTAAAGGTCAAATCCTAAACAATTACTAAGGAGTACTTTTGAGAAAAATCTTGAATAATTTCGGATGGACTTCCACAAAAAGATTATTCAATATAATCGCGAGATATCTTTTAGAATTTCAACACGATTTCCGGAAATATTTAATGTGGATTTCCGGAAGAATCCCAAGAGTTTGAACGGAATAATCTGACAGTGAAACTATAGATTTTTTACTATGGTTTTAGATAAATTTCCGGGAGAATTTTAGAAAAATCGGATTAATCCTTAGAGAATATAAGAGGAATATCCAATAAAGTCCCAGGGGCATTCACGGAAGAATTACTGATGAATTTCTGGAAAAATTTCAGAGGGTTAAATATAACAAGTTCAGATGGATTTCCGGAAGAAGAAAGATTTCTGGAAAGATCTTCCAATGATATTCAGAAGAATCCCAGATCTTTTCAAAGAATTCCATCCCTCATGAAAACGATCATAAAAATAATTTCGGCATAATTGCAGGTAAATTTTACTGCAGAAACGCGGAAGGATTTCCATAAAAATCCAAGAGGAATTTCCGGGATAATTTAAGAGAGAGTTCCAGGAAGATTTGCGGAAGAATCAAAGTGCGATCACAGGAATTTCCGAGAGATTTTTGGAAGAATCCCAAAAGGATTTTTTGGAAGAATTTAATAGGGATTCTTGGAGTATTCTCCTAAAGACTTTCTGTAGTGCCGGAAAGAGATTGCAAGAAGAATCCTAGAAGCATTATCCGAATAATCCAAAAGAGATTTTTGGACGGAACATTGCAAGATAGGTTTATGAAAGAATTACAGAGGTATTTTCTGATTAATTTCAGAAGTATTTCGGAAGGGGGTATTCCATGAGGATTACTTGAAGAATTTCAGTGAGATTTTTGGGAAAATCCTAGAGAAATTTACGGATGAATTGATGAGGGATTCCAGGAAGAATCTCAGTGAGCTGTGCAATTTCTAGAAGAACCCTAAAGTGATTAAATTTATAATCTTAGATGAACTTCCGGAAGAATCCCAGAATAAATGAAAGAAGAATCAAAAATAGTCATTAATGCATATGCTTTAGTTATTGGGTAACTCTTTTTTTCCTCAGTGTTCAATCACTAATGTTATATTTTCCGTGCACGCGCTCGAGCAATGATTCGGACCATAGAAAAGTGCATGGCGACGTTACGAAAAATTCTTCTTCTCTGTCCCTCTTCCATCACGCTCAATTGACTGTGCTGCTCTTTGACACTCACTGCTGGAATTGTTTGGATTTTTTATATGGGCTTGACAATCACTGCTTGAATTGTTGACATTTTTTATATGGAGTTTCGAGGTTATGTCAGGTGTGCAACAATCTATGGTGCAACAATCTATGGTGCAACAACCGCGCTACATTGTATAAATCCTATGCTACACGCTCATTCAAATCTACTCAAAAGAGAGTAACTTTGACTCACTTCTGTAGTTTGAAGTTAGCTGTCAATAGTGAGTAACTTTTCATTCAATCAATTTCATTCAAATTAAGAGTAAACACCGCTAAAAAAATGTATAAGTAGTTAAACAAGTGCCTAAAAACGAAAAATGCAAGTTGTGAATATAGATGGTTAATTGTTACTGGTATCATTTATTCTGATATCAAGTGAAGCGAGGTCGAAGTTTGTGAAATGACTAATTCCTGGTTTTGATTGAACAACCGTAAGAAAAAAGTTTATATACAGTAAGTTTTACCGTCGTACTGAGTAGTGTTTGATACGTTGAATCTGTTGCATGCTCCTTTGTGGGCGAGCGACGGAATTCGGATTGTGTCCGGTTTGCATAGTAACCGCACTATCGGTATCGATCATCCGTGTTCACGTATTCATTTGGAATTATATCTTTATCGTTTACCAAAACGAATCCTTCCCCATATCCAAACTCCCAGTGTTTCTTGTGGAAGTGCAGAGCATTCCTCGGCTTCTATAAAGCAAGTAACACGTCAACATTTCCCTCCCATTCCCAAATTGACCTGCATTCGGACGCAGCCGGCGCCGGTATTGTTTGTTATAATAATGAGAGCACCAGTACTTACTGTTGGTTCCCTGTGTAAGTACAGTTGTTCTTGCAATAACGGAGTAGCAACTGCGGGCGGTCAATCATGCTCATGCTCAGTAAGTTTTACCGTCGTACTTTTTATTGAACTACTTATCAATTCTTTACAGTCTAACCGGAAATGCTACTGGCTCGGTCGAACATATTTTCAAACTACATTCTCCATGACTTACCTCAATCCCCTGCTTCTCAACTTAGTGTTCTTATGAGCACTTCCACAGTTATTAACTGAGAGCTTTCTTTGTCTAAGTTGCCATTTTCGCATTCGTATATCGTATGGCAGGTATACAACGATAGTGCCCAGGGAAGTCAAGGAAATTTCCATTGCGAAAAGATCCTGGACCGACCGGGAATTGAACCCAGACACATTCAGCATGGTTTTGCTTTGTAGCTGCGAACTCTAACCACTCGGTTAAGAAAGGCCCCAGATTTATAACCTACGGGGATCCATTCCAGAGCATCGAAAATTTGGACACAAATGTACAATTTCATTACTTTCAATGTCATGTACTATTCATATATTTATGTATGCAATAATTAAATATATGTTATGCTTTTTTGTAGATTTTTTCTGATTTTATAAATAAAATAATAAATATTTCCAAAAATATTATTTCTGAAGTGGGTGACATCTACTCACTTTCGCAAATTTAACATTAAACGAAGTGAGTAAGTAATACTCTAATATTGACATTAGACAATGTTACTCTAAAATGAGTAAGAATGGTGTAACTCACTTTTGAGCAGTTCCACTTTGTTCCGAAGTGAGTCGAATTCTACTCACTTTTGAGTAAATTTGAACTGCTGTGAATCGCAAGTCAGTCCCATCTGAGCGGTTCCACGCGTAATTGTCCATACAATGCTGAAATCTGACATTTACCATTCCGATTTGGATGAAACTGCGCAGATGTATTAAGTATATGAGACGAAAATTATCTCATATAATTGGGGATCGTTTAGAATCGAGAGTAACTTCTGATAAGGGCGTATGTATTTTTGGCACCACCATTTAAAAAAATTGTACCTCGGAAACCGTTTGTTATAGAGAAATAGTGTCTGAGGAGGGATGGTAAACAATCAAATAGGCTTTGTAAAAAAAATAAACACTGAAAGATACTTTATTTTCATGAAAAAATCGAAATTAAACCTTAAAACATAAATTGCAAAAAATAGGTATCTTCGATTTTTTTCAAATTTTTTCTGTAAAATTTCAATGTAAAACCAGATGTTTTAAGCACAGTTTCAACATGGTGCAATCTAAAATAAAACAGTTTTTCTAAGAGCAACTTTTGGTGCATTTCTGAAAATTCAATTTCTAGCCGTAGAAAAGACGTTTTGATGCTGTAATATGATTCTTCATCCAAAAACAATTCAAAATGCTAATAACAATGATCTTCCTAAAACTAGCTGTTTTCTAGATATTTAGGATTCAATTAGTTTTCATTTATTCAATTCATAAGTTACTCCAGATGCTCCACCAACAATGTTACGTTTATCTCTTTCCACATTAATATCCCATGCTTTAAGGGCAGTTTTAACATGGTGCAATTTAAAATAAAACATATTTTCTAAGGGCAAATTTTGGTGTATTTCTGAAAATTCAATTTCTGGTTATAGAAAAGGCATTTTGATGCTGCAATATGATTTTTTATCCAAAAACTCTTTATCTAAAACTTTTTTTTTATTTTAAAACTTTTTATCTCCTCTAAACCATCCTGTGATGGTAACGGTTGATTAACATTCGACGTTGCAGGTTGGTCCTCACGATTGTTGACTTGCGAATTAAAACGATTCTGTGATGATAACGGTTGATTCGCACTCGACGTTGCAGGTTGGTCCTCACGATTGTTGATTTGCGGATTAAAACGATACACAGACACACGGCATGAGCCGCAAGTCTTTAACGACGTATTAAGAGGAACTTCACATTGCATGGCAACTAGTTTTTGAATCATTTCTTCGGTTAAAAAACGTTTCGATGATGAACATTTTTTGTTACTCTTCGGGAACGGTCTACAGCACTTGTACACTTTTGTGAGATCCATTTTGCTCTAGCTAATATTGAACGTTAACTGTTTATCTGTTTAACTGTTAATCGCTTCTATATGCTATAACTAGGTACCTAGTGTAGGGAATATTTGTAAATTTGTACGGTCATGATTTGCCAGCATGGCCAGGTATACGCTTGTACGGGTAAGCAAAATGGGAGGTACTTCGAGTAAGAGAAAATTGAGAGTGGGTAGATAGAAAAGTTCGATAGAATCCGCTATAAAAGGCAGGGAACGATCAGGCTCTGGGCATTCTTGTGTAGATTGTGGTCGAGATGTGACGTACGGTCACCTAGATAGGAAACGCATATAAAAAATCTAGTTCAAGCACTAAGAGAACAAAGAATTCGTTGTAGTATGTATGTATCGCTATGTACCCGCTAGTGTTTCGAGCGAAACAGAGAATGTGCCCCGAGCGAGCCGAGCGCTTGATCAACTATTGTTTTCATTGCCTCCGTATTTGTCTTGGTTTGTTTGACGGATCATTTTGGAGGGATTGGTGGCGGCTAATAATATTGTTATTGTTACTTCTCAACAATTCGTATATTTGTGTAAGTGTCAAAGATAAAGTTGATGGGATATTATTGCGCATTTCATTCACCACTGGACTCCGCAGTTAGTTTTTATAAGTGAGGGAAGGAAAATAAAAGTGCGATTCTGCATCCAATCTTGTTGATGTCTTCAGCGCACTCATTCATTATAAATCGTAGAATAAGTGCGCTGAAGACACCAACAAGATTTGATGCAGGATCGCACTTTTATTACATTCTCGCACTTATGAAAAATGACTGCGCAGTCCAGTGGTGAACAAAATACCCAATAATGTGGGAAGAGATTAACGTAACATTGTTGATGGAGCATCTGGAGTAACCTATGAAACGGGCGTATTTTCTTAAGTTGTATGATATTAATATAATTGAATCCTAAATATCTTGAAAACGGCTAGTTTTAGGAAGATCATTGTTATTAGCATTTTGAATTGTTTTTGGGTGAAGAATCATATTACAGCATCAAAACGTCTTTTCTACGGCCAGAAATTGAATTTTCAGAAATGCACCAAAAGTTGCTCTTAGAAAAACTTTTTTATTTTAGATTGCACCATGTTGAAACTGTGCTTAAAACATCTGGTTTTACATTGAAATTTTACAGAAAAAATTTGAAAAAAAAAAATCGAAAATACCTATTTTTTGCAATTTGTGTTTTAAGGTTTAATTTCGATTTTTTCATGAAAATAAAAGTATTTTTTTCAGTGTTTATTTTTTTACAAAGCCTATTTGATTGTCTACCATCCCTCCTCAGACACTTTTTCTCTATAACGAACGGTTTCCGAGGTACATTTTTTTTTAAATGGTGATGCTAAAAATACTTACGCCCTTATCAGAAGTTACTCTTGATTTTAAATGGTCTCTCCACCAGTGGAAAAAACTTATACTATTATATCGAAACTATGTGCAAAATTCCATTTGAATCCAAGGTAGTCGAGTTTCATCGTTTACCGATTTGGCGTGGAACCGCTCATCTGTAAAAAGTAGGCATTGAGAAAATGGGCTGTGAAGTTTTCAAACTAGTTTTCCATACGAATATTAAAAAAAAAATCCAGAGGATTGGAACATGTTCCAACCGTGATAAAACTTTCACAACTTGTTCTTTACTACGATATCTTTCCGAGAAAAATATATAGATGATCAAAATCAGTTACATTTCTGTGTTACACGGTCCGAAAGTCTGTAGTGGGACTGCTGTTTTTTTCCTAATTTTTCCGAACAAATCATATTATTTCATTAGTGCAGCTGAAAAAGCGTGGAAGAGATGTTGAAAAGTGAACTCAACTCCATTTTGACGAAAATGCAGATGGGACAGACTTGCGATTCACGGCAGTGAACGAGCGAGAACAAAAATTGTCGGCGCTATCCATCAAATTCGCTCGTCAAACCCATTTTGGTGAATATAACAACACAGTTAGTCTTTTATGACGTAAAGTTTCTAGTGAAGACTTTCTAGGGGAGTAAAGCCGTTAGCCCCGAGATGAACTAGCCCAGGGCTTAAAATCAAGTTAACAAGGATAGAAAAAAAGTTACATAGCGTAACAAAAATGACACTATTTTGTGCCTCAAGGATCAAATTATGTGTCTCTAGTAGATTTGGGATTGCTGTTTCTAATTCTGTTCTCAGAAAAGTTCCAGCACGTCACAGTTTTAAGCAACAGGTCGCAAAAGTTGTATAAAACACTGCTTTCATTGACGTTGACATGAAATTTATGGTATTCTTAATCAAACGTTTTTGTGATCTAGTCCACCAAGCATGCAAAATATAACTTTAACTTTCATTTCAGATATAATTTGGTTGAAACTGCACGATTAAATTTAGAATAAATCGATTTTTCAAACATGCTTGCAGCCTCCATACAACATTCTTGGTTTCTTTTATATGGCAAAATACAATACTTTGCGAAATCATCAACAAATAACTTTCGAGCATCGAAAGTATTATGAACTTTGTTGATAATAATTGTTATACATATGACGTTTGAATTCTGTTGCTGGCAAACTTGCATACAAGTTGGCTGAAATAGTCAAATTTTACATTTTCAACAATCAATATCTCAAAAACTAGACGTGCTATGATATCTTTAAAAACGGCAATGGGTTCAGCAACACTTAATTTAGTAAATAACGGTATTTTGGTACTAGAGACAAAAAACGTATTCCGCAGTGTTATCATTCTTTGGAGATGCCCTGAACGCCTTGAAGTATACAACGAATGTGTCATGATCAGGCATTGCAGAATTCGCTCTAATTTGATTTTGAAGCACGATCAAAGCAAGAGAAGAGAAACATCCCATCTGTTGCGGTCCATGATCAGCAATGTATCGCAAGTTGTAACAAGTCTGATAAATAGGAGCAGCGAATGAGAGCCCCAAAGAGAGAGCGATAATAAAATCACTTTCTCTCGCTTGTTTACCGTTGGGGGTAGGGTACTTTACTGGCACGATAAACAATCCCCGAGGGCAATAGTGTCCCCCAGGTTTGACGCTTGTTTAGATGGGTTTTATCATGCACTGCTATCTCCTCGATCTGATCAAAGTTGTAGCAGTATACGATAAACAGTCTCTCATAAAGTTCTGTATATTATGATAGTTACAGAGAGCGATACGTGAGAGATTCTCTCAATTTTCTCAGGATTCAATCCCTGCCAAACTACCAGTGTTTTCTTGTGGAAGTGCACAGGCCTCCTCGTCTGTCAACATTTCCCTCCCATTCCCAAATTGACCTGCATTTGGACGTAGTCGGCGCCGGTATTGTTTGCTATAATAATGAGAGCACTAGTACTTACACATTGAAGATGCTACTGATCCTGTTGGTCCCTGTGTAAGTAAAGCTGCTCTTGCAATAACGGAGTAGCAACTGCGTGTGGTCAACCATGCTCATGCTCATGTTCATTTAGTTTAAATATGGTACAGAATATATTCTTTCATACTTTCATATTAAGATTATATTTGGTTATGCTTCCGAATTCCAAATAATTAATAATTGCACTCAAATATAATGCTATACGTCAACTTCTCAAGGCCCATGTAAAAATGGTGCAAATATCACAAATTAAAAATCAGTTTTCTCGTTTTGTATAGACAAATTGAAGAAAATAAAAACACACAGCACTTTTATTTGCCAAATAAAACAGCGGTGTGTTTTTATTTTCTACGATTTGTTGGTTTAAAAGGGGAGATGCTTTTTAGTTTTGACATTTGCTCCATTTTTACTTGGGCTTTAACGATTTTCAAACATCTCTACTTTTTCAAAAAGTCATGCATATATCAAGGATGTGTTATTCGACGCAAACATTACTCACTCCACAATAGCTTACTTTCTTTCTAATACACCATCTTGATTGGACCATGATTTTTCAATTTTTCGACTTTGTTCGGTATTAGGTGTAGTCCGGATCTTCCCCTATGCCGAAATTTGAGGATGTAGAAGCAAAAGTAGTTTTAGCGGCATCACGGAGAAACCAAACTTAGTACTCAAATGTGAGTTCCATCCATTCAATTCGGAGGGTTGGTGCGTTAACCTAATTTTGAGTTAATGGGGTAGAAGTTGTTTTTATTTACAGAAATACGAAAAAATACCTTCCGGCTAAGTTCATTCCACTCAACCGGCAGATCAATTTACTCAAATCTCAGTACTATGTCACTTACTGAAATTTGAGGTAGCGCCCTAACGTTCGGCTTTTGCGTTTAGCTCCTCTCTTTCTGATAACAATAATAGAAGAAGCGAATGAAATAGGGAGAGAAAAATATCTCAAAAACAGGTTAAAAAATACTAAAATATGTTTTTTTTTGTGTTGAGATTTGACAAAACATCAGGAAAGACATTGTTGGAATGGACAAATAAAAGACTGCATGAAGTTTCGTATGACGCAATAATTTTAATGGAATGAAATCCTTGGAAAACTTAGTTAATTTTTTTTTAGCAAATGTATTCGACTAAATTATTTATTAGTTCGAAAGACTGGAACACTGAATTTAAACTTAAAGGTAGACTTTGTTCCAATGAAAAAGTAAAGCTACGTAGAAGAATTTATGTGATTGGATACAGACTTACTCTACACTTTGACTGTTTGGAATCCTTTCGAATGAGCCAAACAATCTCACATAACATAAAGCTTAAAAAGATTTCTTTCTGGCAAGTTTCGTCTTCAATCTTTCGAAGGCTGTTGAATATTCAGATATATTCCTTCCCCCTTGCAACCACCTGTACATCGATGGCGGCAGGAAAAGCCACAAGTTGCTGGAAGTAACAAAACTATATTCAGTGCTTCCCACCTTCTCGCAGCTGCTTGATGCATAAGTTTGCCCGTCCGTCGCAGTAGTACACTAGGAGCATAAACTCGTTTGATTCAGGGCTCCGCCGGGGATGATTTGTTGAGCAAAGTGGTACATAAAGTTGCTCTGTGCGTTCTTCGTACCTAGTTGCGTTGAACTTGTATAATAAATAGTTTTGCCATGTTACAACAGCTGTAATGAGGAAGATATAAAACTTGGGGAAGTTTTGGTGCGTAATCTTGAAGGTTGTTCAGTTAATTTCACCAGGAATATTTCCAAAAAATTGACAACAAGTCTATTTTTTTCATTAGACACTTTATATACATAAACCAAAAGCTCTTTATTTGAAACCTTCAAGTAGACATGTTGTCCCGAAGAGAGGGATTCAAATATATTGGTCAGAAGAAGTTAAGTATCCAGGGCTCATGCTAGATAAAAATTTACCTTTCAAAAATTACATTGAAGTCATGCCAAATGTAACAAATATATTAAATGTCTGTATTCACATATTAACAGAAAATCGAATCTTTGTCTTAAGAATAAACTTTCGATCTTGAAACAAATTTTCAGGCCAGCCATGTTGTACGCTGTACTAATATGGACTAGCTGTTGTAATATCAAGAAGAAAGCTCTGCAGTGGATTTAAAATAAAATTTTGAAAATGGCGCTGAAACTCCCTCCTTGGTATAGTATTTATGAATTACATAGAATATCCAATGTTGAAACTTTGGAACAAATGACGAATAAAATTATTAATAATTTTAGACAAAAATAGTTGCAATCTTTAATTGCCATGTGCAATGCTTTCTATTTTTAGATTAATTAAGTAATTAAATTTAAGATTAATTAGCTGATTGAAAAGCGTTTATTTCTTGAATTTTTACGACAAATAATATGTAAAATGTTATTATCGAAATGTTGATAATTCACAGCTTGATTTAGTTTTATCAAATTAAGATCTGAATGTTGCCTAAAACGGATTATCTTAACACATTGAATGAATATAATGTTTAAAATGAAACAAATCCAAAAATGCTAAGTGATATTTTAGTGCATATAGTCCACAATGATATATGAAGATAACGAGATAACAATTCCCAATGGGGCTCATTTGTCAATATATTTCTTCTTTTACGACATCCAAATGGACAATCCAATCATTCAACGAAACACCCTCTGACCAAAGAATCAAAAGCAAATAAATTTGCATCCCATCAGACGTAAACATCGAATGCGTTTCCGAACCGGATTGCATTACCAGCGCCTATAACTTACCTACCCCAACTGGGAACTGTACTGGGAGTATATACATACTTAAGATTCCTACCAGTCAGCCCCAGCAATAGAGTGTCCCACAAAAAAAAAAACCATGCTGAAAACTATTTTATTTTTATAATCGAACCCAGACACGTGGCTTGGTAGTGAAAACGAACGTTCTCGTAAAATGAAACAAAATTTATTTTCAGTGTAAGCATTTATTCTAGTGTTGAGAACTATGACTTTTTTAACATCATTCTAACACATTTTTCTGGGACACCCTACCCAGCAATGTCCTGGCTAGATAATGCTTTCCCACCTTGTTGGGCACGATTCCGGAAGCACACTCACCTTCGCTGGCTGCTCCTTCCCTTGTCTGATCCCCGGGCCCGACAACACGGAAAGCAAATCAGAACAAATGTACACCGGTAATAGGCTTCGTTTTGTGTGTGGTGATATTTTATTATTCCCCTCGCGTAACCTCCCGGCTTTTGGACCCGGTGTTTCCACAGACAGAAAATGCCGCAAATAGCTTCTTTTCCGTTAGCATTCCGTTCCCCTGCCGTCATCGAGCGGCCGGAGTCCTGGAGGGAATCATCAATGTCGTCAGCCGTTCCAATGGCATGTCCGTCCGTCGTCGTAACCTGTTCCGAGCCCCAAATTCTTCCGTGCCTTCCTCTACTACTACTACTACTAGGTACAACTCATCGGTAGAGGTGGTGTGAACAAGTTCGGTACACATCTTTGGGATACGGTCGTACGTGATAAGAATTTAGTATTTTGCATTAAAATGTATGCGATTCTTTATTCCCTGCGAAAGAATACGTTCCCATATTTTTCCTGGAAGGTGGGAAAGGTAGTTGAGCCGATTCAGTTGTTTTCATATAGTTCGTATGTAAAGGTCTTTCCTTAGCTCGACTCCTTAAACTTGGCTTCGTACATTAAACAAGAAGTATTGTAAAGTGGTCCGTTTTCTAGACATGATTGCGCGTAATGTGATGTATGATGAATTTTGTTCATGGCAATTGAAGTTGAAAAGCATTCTAGGAAAAGTGTGTGAAATTCTGTAGTAGTATTATTCAAATCATTTATCATTTCTTTGGCAATCTAGGAGAAAAACAATTGTAGCTAATCAGGAGAAGCATTGAAACCAAACCAATCGACCAAGTTTTGTCTAGTACACGACACTGAAGACGGCCTAACAGTTGAGGTCGAAATACGCGTATCTGTCAAAAGATACAAAATATAGTGGAATTAAATGGTATAGTACTAATTCGGTTTCATCTACTTACAGGTATTCCACTAAATAGTGTTGCACAAGGATCATCAAAAATGAAAGGAAAGGCGCGCGTAAGAAGCCATGTCTGCCTATACGGCAGTGCACTTAAGGCTAAGTAGCCCGTCATTCGTTTTGCCAACAACGATGACTTTTCAGCTTGCATTTCAAAGTGATAAAACTCAGTCTTGATAGTTTATATTGACTTGAAAAAGTATCACTGTACGCGCTAACATACATAAAGTATGCTGATACTTTTTCAGCGGTGTCAGTGCAAAACCAACTGATTTTCTTTAAATCAAAATCGTGAGATGAATTAGCAACAATCATCAACGACGCGTACAAATTTCAATGACGGCCTACTTCGCCTTAATGCTCATTGATCATATATCTGCACGGCATGCTATCTAAAAGCAGGTTTTGGCGAAATAACGGGCTGCTTCAGTGCTATACCTTCAGGAACGTTTTATGTTGCTGTCAAAAAAAGTGTAACGCCTCCGAGTAGGCGAATCAAAATAAAAATATTTTCTCCATCTTCCCTCTCTTGCTTCTCGCCGTTGTTGTGTAGCATATTTATTTTTGCTTCTTTATTGCTGATTGAGACTCAAACTGATGATCCTGTGATTGCGCTGCAGTGTACGCTATAGATGACATAGTCCTGACCATTGATTTTGGGCATTGATTAAGATACGTTCAGTTCGAAGGTTCATTCATCTAGATACAAGCAGAAAACGAAAACCATCGGTATTCCATATGCGAGGTTTGGATCATTGAAGGCCAATGAGGAAACAAGTATCAAATATTAAAATCAAAGATAAATTTGTGTAAGGAAATTATATTCATTCCCTGATGCCAATCCAGCTAGCGAAATGTTTCATTGTGACACCAGTTAGCATACAGCTCCCAATATCATAATAAATTGGTAGATTCATGCTGGCTAATTCCATTTCTTTTTGCTTTTAAAATGTTTTCGTTTGATTTTGGTTCGTTTCCTCTACCCGAAATCGATTCCATCAAATCACAAATACAAAGTATGGGTGTAAACGAGACAAAATACAATGTCCAACACGTAACATACAATCTGTGCTACTCTATCATTGCATTTGAACAGCTACAACATAGCATTTCCATTGCTGAATGCCGACAATACTCTTTGCAGCTGAAATGCCTAACAACTAGGGATTTTAAATAGCAAAGCTTATGCTGATTGAAGGCAGCTAAGCAACCAAACTGCTTGAATAGAACAGCAAGCAAATCGAATGCTGTTAATAGTCTAATACGCGGCTTATTGCAATGCTTATTGGTTACCTGGGCATGATTTCCGCATAAATCCTGTCCAAAGATGCATTTGCACGTGAATCAAAATTTTGGATCCTGGACGAGAAAATCGTCAATTTGTTTTTCCATTTCCGTGATCCAAGGGGATTCAAATATTCAACATCATCGGCGTGGAGCGATAATCGCAATGCGTGAGGATGACTGTGAAAAAAATGATGTTTGGCTACTGATAGCTGTCCTTGTACTTGGCTTTACAGCATCCACAATGGACCATTATGACATTTTCCATTATCAAGCGTAGTGTGTCAATCACTGAAATATAATGCATGACATCTTTTTGAAATTTCACAGACGGTACAGCATGAGGAAATTTTACTTTCGTCTGAAATTGTTTTCCTTTCGATCGTCCCACTCTGTCAGGTCTGCCGGTCTGTCAGCTCTCTGTCAGGTGTTAACCTTTGTTTTCCCCAGCACTATTTCAACCGGTTTGGGATCCGTACAAAATCCAGAGAAGAATTATTGCACTTATTTTTTCCGGAAGTGACACATCGCATTGCAGTTCCGTGACCATCTCCACGAATACTGCGGTTAAATCTTCCAACGATACGCCTTCCTGGTGGAAGAATGGGTTCTCAATCTCAGGTGTTGACGGCTTTGGATCATCCACACAGGTCAGCACTGGAAAACAAACAGTCGTTTCCGTTCCGGGTGTTTCCCCATCAACTTCTATTGGACCCAGTTCAGTAGGATGGTGTGACAGAAAATGCGATTTAAAGCCTTAAAAAAAGTGTAGCCACTACGCTACTAGGCCCCCCAACATGTGCTTAGACTTGAGCATATCACTTGAACCTCAGTGCAGACGATGCTTAATCGATTAATATCGGGAATCCAGATAGGCGTGATTACATCATGGATCGCATCACCTTAATAACAAGGTGGTGTATCCCATTAACCCAATATCCTTTCCATGACAAGTGTGGAGATGCAGAGGTATATTCGGTCAATGGTTGTCTACCTAACATTCCTTCCCTTCCCTTCGATGACTGCATTGAACGTGGCCGGCGCCGTTATTGACTTTTAAATTTTGAACTCTTGATTCGTGCATTTTGAGAATGGTTAGCTAATCCCAAGCCCCATTCATTGAATTTCTGTGCAACTTCGATTGTTCTGATCAATCAGGGAGTGCAACTACGAAGCGGTCTTCCATGCTTCATGCTTCTGCTCATGCTCCTAATTCTTAGAATATTCTGGGACTTATGAAACGTTTCACAAAAGAAGAAACCCTACAACAGCATATAAGGCTGTCATTTTTTCAGATTAGAACATTGCAACATCATCGAGCACGTATCGATGGGATGTGTTCAGTGCATACATATATATGCGATTTTGCGTTCATCAGTATCATGAGCATTCAAAGATTGTACGTATAGCTTTTCGCTTTAAAATTTCGTTGGAACGCGGCTACTTCCAAGCTTGTTTTCAAATAACAATCAACTTCTCGACAAACTCAGCTAAATGCTTATATATGTGAATGCAGGAAGGGTTTGTTAAATTTGAATTCATTGTAAATTTGTTTCTCCAAAATGTTATATAGCTTCTCCATCTTTCTGCTTTTTTCTGCTTTAAATTCTTGCGTTGAAAGAGCAAGACAACCTCATTATTCTAAGATTCTTAACCAACTCAACATATACAGGGTGTTTGGTTCCATGTTTTTAATAATTTGAGGATCGATAGGTCTCCATGAGATATGAAAAAGTGCCCATGGAACATAGGGTCGCAAATCACTGCTAAGTGAGTTAATCACGATTTTAAGATTTTCAACTTGTTCATCTTTGAAACCTCATATCTAATTAATTATGCGTCATACATTTAATCTCAGCGCATAAATCGAAAGCTTATGATCTAGTCTATCTTAGTTTCTTGGACGTGATTTTTGTAGAAAATGATTCAAAGGCTCAAATTACGAAAAGTTTGCAAAAAGTGACGGAAAAATCAGCATTTTTCGGCGTATTTTCATGAATTTTATTAAAATTATCGTAATTAATGTTAAAAAAAATCTTCTACAAAATATGCATTAACTTGTTTCCTACCAAAATGTCTTTGAGAGCAAGTGTATCTCTTGTAGATTCGTCACAATATCATGTTGAATGTTGTGCTTCAAGTAGCAAAAAAATCAAAATAAATATCGGCTGATAACTCTATTCGTTCGTCCGTTCGTGTGTTGATGCCTCCGCGTGTGGATGAAGTGCTCGGAAACGACAGATGTCAGTCGTGCCGAAGCGAAGGGGAAATGAAATCGCTTCGCAACATGCGCCATTTTTTTCTTCTCTTCGCGGCGTTTGGTTTGCAAACAGACGCATAAATAGATTTAGTGCGATCGCCGCACGACCACCGCAGTAGCGAAAGTGTGTTCATAAGGACTGGTCCCTTTAAATTCCTCGCACTAGTAGCTGAGCTACGGTATCATTCCGAATCGAACTGCCGTTGTGAACGGTTGCGTGTTCTTATTGAGTTGCGAGACACAAGTTCGAATTCTCCCCCGTTCGTGTGCGAAGTGCACTTTTCGCGATATCCCGCTCCCGCGACTGCTCCCCGGCGCTAACCTACCTCCTTGGGGTGGCTAGCCAAAAGGCATCTCTGCAAGCAGAGCAACCGCGGCCCATAGCGATGGGTCGCAACAGGAAGCAAAAGGCGGACTCCGCCTCGATCCCCGCCCCGCTGGCCGACAGTGGGCAGACCAGCGCGCCGAAACGCGCAAGAAATGAAGATGCCAACCCGGCGGCATACAGCAGGTTGCTGGCAAACAACCAGTTTGCCTCCCTGCCTGTGGACCAAGCCCCCCCGGGCGCGAAAGTTCCCCCCCTCTTCACGGCGTCGAAGGACCTCTCGGCGCTGCGATCCGAGTTAGCGGCCAACAACATCCGGCCGCTGTTCAAGCTGTGCCATACCGGCACCAAAATCATGTGCGCTTCGGGCGCCGACTTCGACAAGGCCGGCAAGCTGCTGAAGGCAAAAGGGGTGGAATTCTACACCCACGATGCCCCCGGCAGCAAGCCGTTGAAAGTTCTCGTCCGAGGGCTGCCGGAGTTCACCCCGGAGGCAATCGTGGACGAAATGAAGGCGGCTGGACTCAAGCCAACGAATGTGTTCCCCATCCGGAGAGCACAAGGAGGACGACATCGGGACCAGCTCTACCTGGCCCACTTGGAGAAGGGGTCCACCACCATGGCGGGACTGACGAGGGTGAGAGCGCTCTTCAACATCGTCGTTGAGTGGGAGCGCTACCGCCCGAAGAAACGTGATGTGACGCAGTGTGGCAACTGCCTCGCGTTCGGGCACGGGACGAGGAACTGCCACATGAAGCCTCGCTGTGGCAAATGTGCCGGCGCGCACGCCACGATAACATGCCAGCCAATGGAGGAGGGCATCGAGCCGAAGTGCGCCAACTGTGGCGCCAACCACGAGGGCAGCAGCCGCAACTGCCCCAAACGTGCGGAGTTTCTGGCAATCCGCCAGCAAGCGTCCGCCAAGAAGCTGGGACGGCAACGCCAGCGCCAACCACCCCCACCGCTGACTGAGGAGCACTTCCCGACGCCCCGCTACCAAGTGCCCAATCTGCCACCGCTTCAACCAACCCACCGGCAGGCATCCCGCCAGTCGGCCCCTTCCGTTCAGCATCGCCTCGCGGCCGCCGCCGCCGCCCCACCGGTGCAGAATGCGCCCCCTCCTGGATGGGGGAATCCTGGACGCAGTGCCCCCGGCACTCCTCCCTCTGACGACGGCTCCCTGTATACTCCGGAGCAAATGTTGGAGTACACCAGGGACTTGTTCCAACGGCTGCGCGCCTGCCGTTCCAAGTCGGAGCAGATCAACGCCGCCAACTCGGTGGTATTCGCCTTTCTCGCCAAATATGGCCCGTGAGGCCACCACCAAGATCCTCAACTGGAACGCTTGCTCCCTCCGGAGCAAAAATCGAGAGTTGTCCGTCTTCCTGGACCAGGAAGGCATCGACATAGCAGTGATAACGGAGACGCACCTCAAGCCGGAAGTTAACATCTTCATCCCCGACTTCCGGCTCGTGCGGCTTGACCGGTGCGGATCCGAAGGTGGAGGCGTTGCGGTTGCTCTGCGGAGGAACGTCAACTGCACCCTGCTGCCGAGCTTTCAACTCCAAATCATCGAGGCCGTAGGTGTTCGGGTGGAAACCTCCATCGGCCCAATCACGATCATTGCGGCGTACTGCCCGAAGCAAACCAACATCAACGACGGAACATCGGCGGCCTTAAAGCAAGACCTCGTCAAACTGACACGGCGGCAGGGGCAGTTCATCTTGGCTGGCGACCTGAACGCAAGGCACGAGATCTGGGGAAACCTCCGGCGAAATAGGAACGGCCTCATCCTACAACAGGACCTGGAGGAAGGCCACTACACCATCCTGAGCCCGGATTCACCCACCCGCCTGAGCCGGTCCGGGGCCCATGCGACCATTGATATCTTCCTGACCAACATGGCCGACAACATCTCCCAACCGGTCGTTCACCAGGACCTGAGCTCGGACCACTACCCGGTGGTGGCAGAAGTTGGTTCCCTGGTCAACCGGCATCGGGTCACCCGGCGCAACTACCACCGTGTCGACTGGGGCCAATTCCAGCGGTGTGTCGACGCTAACATCCAGTACGAGGCTCCCCTGGCGTCCGCTGAAGACATCGACCGGCACCTGCAGAGCGTCGAAGAGGCCATCTCCGTGGCCCGAGAACAGCATGTACCAGCATCTGGTCAGGTGAGCAACCCCCTTTTTATCGATCGTGTTACCAAAGATCTCATTCGTTTAAGGAACACCAAACGCAGGCAGTACCAACGCTCTGGTCTGCCTGCGTTGAAAAGCGAGGTCAATCGCATATCCAAAATAATCAAGGCCAGAATGGTGGACCTCAGGAACGATGATTTTTCCAACAAGATCCGCTCTCTCCCAGATTGTGCTAGGCCATTCTGGAAGATGACCAAACTTTTAAAATCCAAACCCAGACCTATTCCACCGTTGATCCCATTAGACAACACCGACTCTAAGGATCGCTTGATAACCCCTGCGGAGAAGGCTGCTGAGATAGGTCGGCATTTCGTCAGCTCCCACAATCTAGGGCTAGACATTCCTAGCCCACACGAAGCTGCTGTTTCCGAACACGCAGCTAACCTACACCAATCTCCCAACGACTTCTCGGAGGAGTTGGAGATCACTGCCGACGAGTTGCTGGCCTATCTCAAAACATCCAAAAACATGAAGGCCCCAGGTTTCGACAACATCCTGAACTTGGAGCTCAAGCAATTGAGTCTCCAGTTCTTCCAACATCTAGCACTGATTTTCAATCAGTGCCTTCGACTTAGCTACTTCCCCTCGTCGTGGAAGTCAGCAAAAGTCATCCCCATTAAGAAACCTGGGAAGGATCCTTCCTCCCCCAAAAGCTATCGACCCATCAGCCTTCTCTCAGGGTTATCAAAGCTTTTTGAAAAAGCGATCAACAGACGGCTGCTTTCGGCAGCCGATCAAAACAACATCTTGCTCGAGGAACAGTTTGGCTTTCGACGCGGTCGTTCAACTGTGCACCAACTGACTCGAGTAACCAACATCCTCAGGCGGAACAAGTCCCTTGCCAAATCCTCCGCCATGGCGTTGCTCGATGTTGAAAAAGCATTCGACAACGTCTGGCACGACGGCCTGGTGTACAAGCTGCACCGATACAATCTTCCCACCTATTTGGTGAAAATCATCAAAAACTATCTGTTTAACAGGACGTTCAGGGTTTCCCTTAATGGAGTCAACTCAGACCCTCACAACATCCCCGCAGGTGTTCCACAGGGCAGTATTTTAGGTCCCCTACTATACAACCTGTTCACCTCGGACATGCCTCAGCTCCCTGAAGGCGGCTCTCTGTCACTGTTCGCTGACGACACATCAGTCGTCTACAGCGGCAGATTCACGAGAGCACTAACATCTCGACTCCAGAGAGGCCTGAACGTCTTGTCAGATTATTTGAACAGCTGGAAGATCTGTATCAACGCAGCGAAGACCCAGGTCATCCTCTTCCCCTATTCCAAATCCCCCAGACTTGTTCCGGCTGAGGATTGTAAAATCACCCTCGGTGGATCAACGGTGGAATGGTCTGATGCAGCCGACTACCTTGGGCTAACGTTAGACAGCAAGCTTCTCTTCAGACAGCAGGTTGACAAAACGGTCACCAAAAGCAACATCTTGCTCAAAGCATTGTACCCCCTGATCAACCGGAAGTCAACTCTGTCTCTGAAGAATAAGCTTGCTGTTTACAAACAGGTCATTCTTCCAGTAATTGAATATGGCGTTCCAATCTGGGAGAGTTGCGCTAAAACCCACCATCTGAGGCTCCAGAGGACCCAAAATAAGTTCCTCCGGATGATCCTCAACAGTCCTCCGAGAACGAGGACAACCGAGGTCCACCGTCTGGCTGAGATCAAAACATTAGAGGAGCGCTTTGGTGACTCGATTGAAAAATTCAGGGCTCGTTGCCACCAATCTGGCCAGCAGGTCATCCGGGACCTCGTTCCCCCTTAGGTTATCAAATTTTCGTAGTATACATATTAGTTAGGTTATCAAATTGTAATTTTTAAATAACTAGAGCCCATAAGGCCAAACTAAACCAGGGTAAAACCAAACAATTCTACCAGTTCAAAAACACACACACTACAATCAAAGCTGAAGGACCCCCGGGTCAAACCTCTTAATTTGTAAAACTAATACCAATGTAAAAACTAAAAGAAAATAAAAATGAATTTAATGCAAAAAAATGCTGAACTACGGTGCAGAGCAGATGGGGGGTGCGCTTGCGCGTGTAGCGAGGACTCAATTTATGCATTTCTCGCCTATGACGTGGAACTTTTGATGCATTTTGAAGGGTTTTAGGTCGTCTATTAATTACATAGAGGTGGATAAGTGAGAGTAGAATTTGTGACGTGCCATTCACGCCGTTGTAAAAGTACAACACTACCAAGTAAACCTCGCCCGTGATACACAGCACGAGCGAGGTGAATTCTTAGGTTCAATAAAGTTATCTAAATTTATCGCACTAATGCTCAGCGTGAACTGTTGGAGCAGCAGGATGAAATATCTCACAAAATTAGTGACCGTCTATCCTACTACAGCTTGGTTTTCTGTATAAGGTTGCTTACAAATTATGTTCAATAGATCAATAATCTCTCAGTTAACTATTTTTATAAAATCAAATAATAGACCTACATGTAATATTTCATATAATTTTCAGTGTCGTATCCACAAAATTGCTCAGGGGAGACGAACGACGCAAAAAAGTGAATATTTTTACAAAAATTGGGATGGCTTAAAACGGTTCAACCACATCATTTTGTTTTTCTTTTATCCAGCAAAATAATAGAATAACTGCATAAAATTAAGAATTTCTTTTGAAATTGAGACTTTGGCAGTTTAATAGGTTCTATGTGCAGTCACAACAATTAAAAGTCACAATTTGTAGATCAGTACTTTTCTTAAAAAAAAGCCTGAAGCCTTGCAATGTTTGTAATATGAAATCAAATATTTTGAAAAAAAAAATCAAATAATTCATCAAATTCCAACATTTTTACTTCATTATTGAAACAATTTATGATAGATTGAACGAAAACGACACAATTTTATCAAGCAGGTTGATGCGGTTCTTGTACAAGAATAATAAAATATAAATAAACCTTTTGTTATGCTCTAAATCAAATAGTAATCAGATCAGTACCCAAATATTTGTAATTCAAAATTTCATTTTTTTTTTCTCTCTCTCTCTCTGTTGAGTTACTGAGTCTTATTTTTTTTAATTTGAATTAAAAGAGAAGTGTTATTTTGAACGATAACATTTGAAATATTTGCAGTTTGCTCTAATAGATGGAAAATTAGAAATCAAATTGAATATAATTTAACAATTAAATGTATTAAAATGAACTTAAAACAGTCACAGTCACAATTAGAAATTGAAGCTCTTTCCAAACTTTAGTCAAGTTTTAATCATCAAGTTAACTGTAACTCTAGCGATGGCAAAATCATTTGAAATTTGACTCGTGGAACATATTCAAAGCATAAATGTGTATGATTTTACACGAATTAAATTAAAAAAAAAATACCTGCTGGAAACCCACCAAAACCCGGAAATATGAGAATATGTCATTTTTCAAACAAAACTAGTTTCATGTTATTTAAAGCTCCCACAGCAATTTACGGATGCTAATGGTTGTCACTATGGCAAGCCTGTAAAATTTCGTGAAGGGAAATATCCTTCATCATTTAAGTAACAGAACCTCCGAAATGTCAAAAAGGCGAAAGTGTAAACACGACACGTAGCAAAACATTTTTTGGGATGAACAATATTTCATTAATAGTATGTCTCACTATCAAGAACTTTGGTGATCACTAAGACCTCTCACTAATTTGAATTTCAAATCCAAATGTTTAATTTTAATAATAAAATTCAATTCACATTTTCAAAACTGAATAAGCCAAACATGCTTTTAAGAGCGTTTTTCGTATTTCAAGTAGTTTCACACCAAAAACTTACTCCAAAATCCACTAAGGTGGATAGGGAGGGAGGGTTGACCCTCAAACACACCCCCTCCCACTGATCACTTGTTTTTGTTTTGTAGACAATATGATCTTAATTTTCTTTCTGGCGTTATGTCCCAACTGAGACAGAGCCCTGCTCCTCAGCTTAGTGTACTTATGAGCACTTACATAGTTGTTAACTGAAAGGTTTTCTCAGCCAAAGTTGCTGTTTTGTATGTGTATATGGGCAGAGGCATATACGTTTTAAATATTTTATATGGGACAAAGTCCACGAGACCCCTTCCAGCTCTTAAATTCTTTGGAAATGAGCATGTAGCTTAAGGACAGCCATAAAAGCACTGCAATATTAAATAAATGAGAAAAAAAACTCTAGTGGAATTAAATGGTATAGTACTAGATTCGAGTTTTCTTTTATTTATAGGTATTCCACTAAACAGCTCGAAGATTCAATACACAATTTTCTTAATTTTTCTTATGATCTCAATTAAATGCTTTTCACACAAAACAAAAGCATGATTACTGCATTCAGATGAAAATATTAATTTAGAAAATATTCAAGATCTATCCTGCAATTTCCTAGTTGTTCCAACAATTTCTCTACAAATTCCTTCAGGAATTCTTTCAGTTAATGTTCTCAGGAGTTTCCCAGGGATACCTTCAGACTGATACCACTTGAGGAATCCTTTGTCGGCCAATACCAGGCTGGTTTTTGGGAGGGCCGATCCGACAACGAATCAGATATTACCAGATACATCTTGCAAATGAACTTAGATAAATTCTTGGAGTATAACTAGCAGACTCACCATCTGTTTGGATTGGAGACGAGGTGTCAATGTCGTGTGTGAATTTAGATGGAAGTAAGGAGACGCACTTTGGAATTCATTGTTCAACATTGCACTCCAGGGTGATATTAGGAGACCAACGAGTAAAGAAATGACACTATCATGACACGGTCACATCTTCTTCTTCTTCTTGACATTACGTCCTCACTGGGACAGAGCCTGATTCTCAGCTTCGTGTTCTTATGAGCACTACCACAGTAGTTAACTGAGAGCTTTCTTTGCCAAAGTTATCATTTTCGCATTCGTATATCGGGTAGCAGGTACGATGATACTTTATGCGCAGAGAAGTCAAGGAAATTTCCATTACGAAAAGATGCTGGACCAACTGGGAATCGAACCGAGACACCTTCAGCATGGCTTTACTTTGTAGCCGCGGACTCTAACCACTCGGCTAAGGAAGGCCTACGGTCACATATGGTCCTTGGTCTTGTGGACGATATCGGCCTCATTTAATTCGATCGCAGGTCAGTGGAGGAGGTTTTCGAGGCTCTGAAGAAACTGTATTTTTAGGGATTACCCCTGATACTCCTTCAAGAATTATTTTATGAATTTCTCCAGGGTTTTCTCCAGAAATTGTTTGGTAAATTCTGGCAAATTTTTTTTCAGGGATTTCCTATGAGAAACATCAAAGGATTCCTCTAGGAACTCTAAAATTTCTTCGGGGATTTCACGGATTTCACCTAGCACTCCTTCTCTTAGGAATTCCACTAGGGATTTGTTCAGAATTTCCTCCAAAGATTTTAACAGGAATTCTTCCAAAGATTCTATCAGGAATACCTCTTTGAATGCCTCCAGAAATATTTACAAGGATTTCTCGTAAAATACTTCCAGAGCTCCCTCCAGGAATTCCTTAAATTACATTCCTTCAGCATTTTCTCCAGAAATACCACCAAGAATACCTCCAAGAGTTTCTCTGAGGATTCCTCTAAAAATACGTCCAAGGTTTCCTCCACGATCTACACAAGAAATAACTTTAAAATTCTACTAAGAATAGCTCCAGGGATTCTTTAGGATTAACTTTCTGGTTTCTTCCAGGAATACCTTCAGGTAGAGGAATATCTTTCAGGATTCGTCCATAAATTACTGCTAACTGGAATATCTCTGATGAATTGTTAGGAATACCGTCAGGGTTTTCTCTAGCAATCAATAATATATCCATTGATTTTTTTTCAAGAGTACCACTAGGGTTTTCTCTAGGAGTCCGTCAGTTATAACCCGATGAAACCTAGGGGCGATTTTCAGGTCCAAGGGGGCGAAAATTTGTAAAACAGAAATTAGGGAGCGAAAATCTAGAAAAAGCTGACATGGGAGCAGTTGAAAATTGTTACTTATAACCTTTGAAGAACACACTCAAGTACAACTATACAACAAGAAACTATTACTAATGCATCTGAAGGAGAATCATTTCTAAACTAAACCATTTTCATGATTTCCTTTATCTTAGACTGCTTAGAACTCTAAGCATGTTCCGTTTAAAATTATGATAGAAAACACTGAATGATTGTCAAAAACAAAATGTTTGTATTATGCATTCATTTTTTCCATATCATGTGTGTTCGTGTATGCTCTGCTTGACACGAAAAGGAGAAGTTGCGCGCCGCCTATACGTCAACAGCGCAATTAGCTTTGGAGATATCCCCAGTTCGTCGACAGCGATAAAAGCCCAAAAGGGGATTTAAGTTTATCATGGCGTTCAACCATCTTCCGGGACACCCTTCTATAAAAGGAGATCGAGCATCGAATATCGCTCTCTTTCTTGCCGCAAAGCTCCATCTCGGCGCCATCACGAGAAGTGGATCTGGATACACACTGAGAATTTCTTAAAGTTATTTTGAATTACGTTGAAATTAAATTGTTAGTTAAATTAGTGTAAAATAAATTAAGTTGAATTAGCGAAGTGAAATAACGAGAATTTTAATAAATGTTTTTGTGGTTAACGTCAAGTGAACTAAAGTGAACTCTTGTGCCTGAATCAAGCTCTACAATCTCCTGGGAATTCTACCTCCGGCTGAACTAGTTCCGTTGCTGCTCGCTGTGCTCTCGACATATGGTCCTTCGAGCCGGATAGCGTCGAAACTCCGCTAGTCCGGCAGTCCTGCGCCTGTGAGATACCGCCATTGGGAAGCTGCTGGTGAATCCCAGAAAGTTCCATCGCGAAACCGCCATCTTTTGGATAAACCGTTCCGACGAAGACGCACTCCTTCCGGAACCGTTTCCGGCCCGTACGTCCGGCCGATCCGCTGTACTACTGCTGAACCAATACAAGGCAAATTAATTGCCTCTAGGAGGTAATTGCAATTCCAATATCGCTATTGTCCGTTTTGTGTGGGCTACGCTGGTCTATACTTTACAGATCCACTTCGTGACGTCATCATGTCCACTGAACGCAAAATCAAGTCCCTGAAGGTGCGGCAGAGGAGCATAATTGCATCGCTTAACCTCATCAGAATATTCGTCGATGGCTACGATGAGGAAACCCAGGCCGACGAGGTACCCGTCCGGCTGGAACATCTATCGAAACTGTGGTCCGACTACAACGAAGTCCAGAACGAGCTCGAGATGCTGGACGAAACTGTTCTAGAAACTCTTCTAGACGAGCGGTCAAAGCTGGAGACCGCCTACTATCGTATCAAGGGGTTCCTTCTGGCCCATAACAAACACCCACTCAACGAGAGTCTATCACCAATCAACCATGCACCCCCACAAGTCTTCCCGTCTGCATCGCAAGTACGACTACCGGACGTTAAACTCCCGGTCTTCGACGGCAAGCTGGAAAATTGGCTAAATTTCCACGACTTGTTCCTATCGCTGGTGCACTCGTCCACCACTTTGTCCAACATTCAGAAGTTTTATTACCTGCGGTCATCGTTGGAAAACGAAGCTCTACAACTCATTCAATCCATCCCAATCAGCGCCATCAACTACCCGGTGGCATGGAATCTTCTGTTGGACCACTTCCAGAACACCGATCGGCTGAAGCAAACTTACGTGGACGCACTTTTCGAATTCACCAGTCTCAAACGCGAATCGGCTACCGAGCTTCACAGCTTAGCCGAAAAGTTCGAAGCAAACGTTCGAATCCTCAAGCAACTAGGGGAACACACGGAGCATTGGGACATCCTCTTAATTCGCATGCTCAGTACGCGCCTTGATCCGACGACTAGGAGAGATTGGGAAGACTACGCTGCTTCGCAAAACGTCATCACCTTCAAGGACCTGACAAACTTCCTTCAACGTCGTGTCACGGTACTTCAGTCGATCCAGCCGTCTAAAATAATCGACACTCAGTCAATCAATCTCCCGAAAAAATCCGTGCAACGATCCGTATCGAGCCTCGGAGCGAACCAGCTTTACCCACGGAAGTGTATCATCTGTTCAGACCACCATCCACTATACCTCTGCGAAGCTTTCTCGAAGTTAACCATGGAGCAAAAGGAAGACGAGGTTAACCGCCATCAGCTCTGTCGCAACTGCCTGCGGCAAGGTCACTTTGCGAGAGACTGCTCATCATCATCCACCTGTAGGAAATGCCGTGGACGACATCATACCCAGCTCTGTTCGACCGATTCGTTCTCCGCCTCATCGAAATCTCAACCCATCAAGCTACAACAACCTAACCCGACGGCAACTTCTTCAACGAACAATCTTCCATCCACTTCTGCATCTGCAATCAACGGAATTGTGAGCTGCGCATCCGCCGGCGGCTTACAAAAGACAATCCTCCTTGCTACTGCGGTCATCAACATCATCGACGATGACGGCACACAACATGCTGCTCGCGCACTCCTAGACTCTGGGAGTGAATGCTGCTTCATAACTGAACGGTTGTCCCAGCGCATCAAGGCTCAGCGGAAAAAAGTTCACCTCCCCATCACTGGCATCGGTCAAGCAACCACCCACGCACGGCAGAAATTCCTCACTCGCATTCGTTCTCGAGTTGGCGAGTACTCCACCAACGTCGAGTTTCTCGTTCTGCCAAATGTTACCATCGACCTACCAGCCACGTCCGTCGATACTTCGACTTGGGACATGCCACCCGGCATTCATCTGGCCGACCCATCATTCGCAGACACCAACCCAGTAGACGTCATAATAGGGGCGGAAATCTTCTTCGAACTCTTCCGGGTCCCTGGCCAAATCCCTCTGGGCGACAACCAACCATTGCTAATAAATTCCGTGTTCGGTTGGGTAGTATCTGGCAAATCAACGACCCGTCCATCAACGCCCATCGTTGTCAACTTCGCTACCATCAAAGCACACCCCACCGGTAGATCAACTCAAGCGAATTTAGCCTCAACTGACGGAAAATCATTCACTGTCCCAGTTATCAATAAAAATCATTCGTCAATGGCATCAGTACGTCACCGTATGAATGAAGACAACGAGCATCCAACAAATCACGACGCCATTCAACCCAAACAAGGCTCATCTATGATCATCGCTCCTCCCGCTAGTGCAACCCATTCATCACTTCGTGGTAAGCAGCCCTCACCAAGTTTGGACTATTATCTACCAACAGACAGCGAATGGTTTACCGAACGAATTGTCACCAAAGTCCAGCATCATGTTCACCGAAGCTACCTCACGAAAATCCGCACCACAACAGCTACAATCTCGTTCAGGAGTCAATACTACCTGACAAATCACCTTTTTGCTGAACTTCGCTTGCTGCCTCTACAGTCTGTCGACAATCATCAATGGACTCACACCAATCAACAATCCATTGATCATTATTCTGATCGTGGATTCATTCCAACATCTGCTTATGCCGAACTGAACATCGTCATCGTATTTGCCAAAGCTCATTTGGCGCATCATCATTGCTCCCTCATCCAGAACAATCATCCGATCATCGAATATCGTTCACGCAAATTCCACACTCCAGCACTCAACAAATCGATTTCATCCTCGTACACGAATCAACACAATTGGCTTCTTCAGGCAAACTGTTGGACGCAAAAAATGAATCATCAATGGGATCGCTTCACAGGGGCCAGAATCCAATCAATCGATCAATACTTGGGGTTTCCTGGTGAGGGCGAACAACAAAACCATCAACACTTCGTTTTCTCACTTCCAAAGCTGTACAGAATCAACCAATTGCATGATCACCAGAGATCTTCGCTCACACTACTGGAATTCTTCGCTAATATTTGGGGCACAATCATCACCAGACCAGAAACTGCTACAACACAAATGATCGCCACAGAATTCCTTCTCTAAACCGGGGGAAACACCTAAAAGTAAAAAATTCAAGGCCTTCTATTATGAAGGACACGGTAAGCACCTGTCCAAATAAATTATTCGTCTCAAAACCTGCTACCGGATCTTAATTTTACAGCATTCAATTTTCGTTGTAATGATCAACCAAAACAAATCGTCCCTGGAGTATGCAAGTCATCCGTCACCAACCAGCTGTAATACAAGGAGAATGAAAGGGAATATCGATTGTCGAAGGGTTTGACAGAAACGCTGTTTCTGAGGGGCCAGTATGTTCGTGTATGCTCTGCTTGACACGAAAAGGAGAAGTTGCGCGCCGCCTATACGTCAACAGCGCAATTAGCTTTGGAGATATCCCCAGTTCGTCGACAGCGATAAAAGCCCAAAAGGGGATTTAAGTTTATCATGGCGTTCAACCATCTTCCGGGACACCCTTCTATAAAAGGAGATCGAGCATCGAATATCGCTCTCTTTCTTGCCGCAAAGCTCCATCTCGGCGCCATCACGAGAAGTGGATCTGGATACACACTGAGAATTTCTTAAAGTTATTTTGAATTACGTTGAAATTAAATTGTTAGTTAAATTAGTGTAAAATAAATTAAGTTGAATTAGCGAAGTGAAATAACGAGAATTTTAATAAATGTTTTTGTGGTTAACGTCAAGTGAACTAAAGTGAACTCTTGTGCCTGAATCAAGCTCTACAATCTCCTGGGAATTCTACCTCCGGCTGAACTAGTTCCGTTGCTGCTCGCTGTGCTCTCGACAATGTGAATGATCGGTATTTGAGATTTTCTCTGAATCGAAAAGATAAATCACTGATATCATTGAGAACACAGATAACATGTTTTGAAAGTTCAAAACATTTATCTGAGAATTTTAAGTAATTATCCCAATGTTCAATATTGAACACCAGGAACTTTTTTGTATGGAACTTTGAAATTATGGACTGTTTATAAAATGGATACTTTGTGCATGCTGTAACATTTAAATTTATTAATGAAATTTAAATCGGGTTTCTGTACATCGTTCGACTCGTATTTTACAATCTTGTGATAATAAAAAATCTCCAAAATAATTAAATTTCACACGAATATAGAACAACGATTAGAACGGTCGATTTTTGGAGGTTATCAAAACCAATGATTGCTCAAATTGGCTGAAAAATTCGACAATTTATATTTTTTATTTTCATAAAAGGCTTGTTCTTAGAAAACATCATCAATCAGAAGCCTGGTGGTAAAAATCAAGTTATTTTTGGAGCAACAATTTTACAGATATCATAAAATCATTTTTCCCCTATATTTTTTAGAGAAAAATATTTTAAATTTGAAAGGAACTGATATGATTAGATTTTTTTGGATAAAAGTACGCCCTGACGGAAGTGCTAATATAGTATTAATATGAAAAATAACTTACGCCTTCACAGAGTTACTTATTAAGTCCCAATGTCACATTTAAAGCACAATAGAAACACAATTGCTTCATTCTTAGAAGACCATTCAAAGTACATTGACAATCATCAAAATTGGCAACACTGCTGTAATGAAATGGATTCTAGTTTTCACATATTGTTTTCATAATATGTTTTTCTGAGATTACCTATCGAAATATTCGAAGAAAATCGTTAACAATTTGCTGTAGATCGATAAATATGCGTACAAAACAGAGTTGTTAACGTTAATCAACGATTAACGTCGTTTCGTTAATTCGTTGACGTTAACCTTAAACAGTTTACGAAGCATGCGTTGATTGCGTGGAAATACGAAGGAAAATAAGCAAAATAATAAACAAGCAGACGTCATCTTATGCACCTATATTATTTTGAATCACGAAAATTTGAACTAGTATCCTTTGATAATGGGCATAGCGACGTACGAAAAGAAAATCAGGAATGAAAAAACTACAAGACTAAACTATCCATATCTGCATATTTGTAACATTCGACAAAAGTAGGCATTTAGTAAATGATACCTAGTTTGCATTTCATTGCAGTATTGAAGGAAACTAAAATTTCAAAAAATCACTATGAATCCATAATTGCTTATTTGAGGCTGAAATTTTGTACAACTCATGTTGCATATAGGAAGAGTAGTCAAAAAATAATTCTGATAGAAATTTTGTTGCTACTACATTATGAGGTTCATGTATAATCTCAATGTGACTGTTATGCGGTTACAATTGCCAATGTGACAAAACAACTATGCATTTTTTTTCTAGAACAATCTCATAGATTTCGGTAAGTTGATCGAAAGTATTTGTCATTTGATAACTCTCTTCGGTACAAACTCGAAATTTTCAAAAATGTCGATTTTGACAAATATGCAGTTATGAGCAGTACATCGATCGACGAAGATATCGACACATGGAGATGATAATTATATGCAGAATAAAAGGACCGAAGAATTCATCGACATAGGGTGAGATATCGAGATATGGATAGTCGACTGTATAAAATATTGTTCAGTTAATCGTTTTTAATCATTGTCCGATAACCGACAATATTAAGGGATATGCAAATCGAAGACATTTTTTGGCATACATATGTGTTTCATAAATTAAAGTGGCGATTCCAAAAAATATTAGCCTAAAGGGGGCGAAAGTTAATAAAGTTTGGGAAACACTGCTCTAAGAAGTTCCTCCAAGAATTCCTTTAGGGTTTCATCCAACAATTTCCTTAGGAATCTCTCCGATGATTCCGTCCGGAGCTTCTTCATTGGTTTCTCCAGGAATTCTTCCAGAGTTTCTCCCTATTTTTAAGAATGGATTGATTCCTGAAGGGGTCACTGTAGAAATCTCCATAAGAATTCTTGAAAAGATCATGAAAAATATCCTGAAATTATTCTAAGAAGGATTCTTTGAAGTTCCAAGAGAAAATCCAAATCGTTATTCTTAAAAACAGGGAGAAACTCTGGAAGAATTCCTGAAGAAACCAATGGAGAAGCTCCGGATGGAATCCTTGGAGAGATTCCTAAGGAAATCGTTGGATGAAACCCTAAAGGAATTCTTGGAGGAACTCTTTAGAGGAATGCCTGCAGGAGTCACCGAAGAAAAGTTTAAACAGAATTCCAGAAAGACTCCCTGAAGGAAATCTTCATAGTTTACTTGGAGCAATCTTTTGAGATATTCATGGAGGTAGGATATTTCTGAAGAAATCTTTGAACGTTTTCCAGTAGGGATTCATGGGTTTATAACTGACGGAATCCTTTGAGGTATTCCTAGAGAAAACCCTAGTGGTACTCTTGAAAAAAATCAATGGATATGTTATTGATTGCTAGAGAAAACCCTGACGGTTTTCCTAACAAATCATTGGAGATATTCCTGGAGGAAAAAATGAAAGTATTTCTGGAGGAATTTCTGCAGGAATCTCCGGAGGAGTTACAGGATGTTACTAGACAGCTCCTATACAAATCCACGGAGAAATTGATAAAAATATCCTGAAGTTTATCAGGGTTTATTTGGGTTCCCATGGTCAAATTTCAGGAGGAATCTTAGAAGCTATTGCTAGCGGAATCTAAGCAGTAATTTATGGACGAATCCTGAAAGATATTCCTCTACCTGAAGGTATTCCTGGAAGAAACCATGAAGTTAATCCTAAAGAATCCCTGGAGCTATTCTTTGTAGAATTTTAAAGTTATTTCTTGTGTACTTCGTGGAGGAAACCTTGGACGTATTTTTAGAGGAATCCTTAGAGAAACTCTTGGAGGTATTCTTGGTGGTATTTCTGGAGAAAATGCTGAAGGAATGTAATTTAAGGAATTCCTGGAGGGAGCTCTGGATGTATTTTACGAGAAATCCTTTTAAATATTTTTCTGTATAAGTGAAGAACTAGCCATATGTGTTAAAATTCACATTAATAAAGAAAAAAATGTAAATATTTCTGGAGGCATTCAAAGAGGTATTCCTGATAGAATCTATGGAAGAATTCCTGTTAAAATCTTTGGAGGAAATTCTGAACAAATCCCTAGTGGAATTCCTAAGAGAAGGAGTGCTAGGTGAAATCCGCGAAATCCCCGAAGAAATTTTAGAGGAGTTCCTAGAGGAATCATTTGATGTATCTCATAGGAAATCCCTGAAAAAAAAAATTGCCAAAATTTACCAAACAATTTCTGGAGAAAACCCTGGAGAAATTCATAAAATAATTCTTGAAGGAGTATCAGGGGTAATCCCTAAAAATACAGTTTCTTCAGAGCCTCGAAAACCTCCTCCACTGACCTGCGATCGAATTAAATGAGGCCGATATCGACCACAAGACCAAGGACCATATGTGACCGTAGGCCTTCCTTAGCCGAGTGGTTAGAGTCCGCGGCTACAAAGTAAAGCCATGCTGAAGGTGTCTCGGTTCGATTCCCGGTTGGTCCAGCATCTTTTCGTAATGGAAATTTCCTTGACTTCTCTGCGCATAAAGTATCATCGTACCTGCTACCCGATATACGAATGCGAAAATGATAACTTTGGCAAAGAAAGCTCTCAGTTAACTACTGTGGTAGTGCTCATAAGAACACGAAGCTGAGAATCAGGCTCTGTCCCAGTGAGGACGTAATGTCAAGAAGAAGAAGAAGATGTGACCGTGTCATGATAGTGTCATTTCTTTACTCGTTGGTCTCCTAATATCACCCTGGAGTGCAATGTTGAACAATGAATTCCAAAGTGCGTCTCCTTACTTCCATCTAAATTCACACACGACATTGACACCTCGTCTCCAATCCAAACAGATGGTGAGTCTGCTAGTTATACTCCAAGAATTTATCTAAGTTCATTTGCAAGATGTATCTGGTAATATCTGATTCGTTGTAGGATCGGCCCTCCCAAAAACCAGCCTGGTATTGGCCGACAAAGGATTCCTCAAGTGGTCTCAGTCTGAAGGTATCCCTGGGAAACTCCTAAGAACATTAACTGAAAGAATTCCTGAAGGAATTTGTAGAGAAATTATTGGAACAACTAGGAAATTGCAGGATAGATCTTGAATATTTTCTAAATTAATATTTTCATCTGAATGCAGTAATCATGCTTTTGTTTTGTGTGAAAAGCATTTAATTGAGATCATGAGAAAAATTAAGAATATTGTGTATTAAATCTTCGAGCTGTTTAGTGGAATACCTATAAATAAAAGAAAACCCGAATCTAGTACTATACCATTTAATTCCACTAGTTTTTTTCTCATTTATTTAATATTGCAGTGCTTTTATGGCTGTCCTTAAGCTACATGCTCATTTCCAAAGAATTTAAGAGTTGGATGGGGTCTCGTGGACTTTGTCCCATATAAAATATTTAAAACGTATATGCCTCTGCCCATATACACATACAAAACAGCAACTTTGGCTGAGAAAACCTTTCAGTTAACAACTATGTAAGTGCTCATAAGTACACTAAGCTGAGGAGCAGGGCTCTGTCTCAGTTGGGACATAACGCCAGAAAGAAAATTAAGATCATATTGTCTACAAAACAGAAACAAGTGATCAGTGGGAGGGGGTGTGTTTGAGGGTCAACCCTCCCTCCCTATCCACCTTAGTGGATTTTGGAGTAAGTTTTTGGTGTGAAACTACTTGAAATACGAAAAACGCTCTTAAAAGCATGTTTGGCTTATTCAGTTTTGAAAATGTGAATTGAATTTTATTATTAAAATTAAACATTTGGATTTGAAATTCAAATTAGTGAGAGGTCTTAGTGATCACCAAAGTTCTTGATAGTGAGGCATACTATTAATGAAATATTGTTCATCCCAAAAAATGTTTTGCTACGTGTCGTGTTTACACTTTCGCCTTCTTGACATTTCGGAGGTTCTGTTACTTAAATGATGAAGGATATTTCCCTTCACGAAATTTTACAGGCTTGCCATAGTGACAACCATTAGCATCCGTAAATTGCTGTGGGAGCTTTAGATAACATGAAACTAGTTTTGTTTGAAAAATGACATATTCTCATATTTCCGGGTTTTGGTGGGTTTCCAGCAAGTATTTTTTTTTTTATTTAATTCGTGTAAAATCATACACATTTATGCTTTGAATATGTTCCACGAGTCAAATTTCAAATGATTTTGCCATCGCTAGAGTTACAGTTAACTTGATGATTAAAACTTGACTAAAGTTTGGAAAGAGCTTCAATTTCTAATTGTGACTGTGACTGTTTTAAGTTCATTTTAATACATTTAATTGTTAAATTATATTCAATTTGATTTCTAATTTTCCATCTATTAGAGCAAACTGCAAATATTTTAAACGTTATCGTTCATAATTAACACTTCTCTTTTAATTCAAATTTAAAAAAATAAGACTCAGTAACTCAACAGAGAGAGAGAGAGAGAAAAAAAAATGAAATTTTGAACTACAAATATTTGGGTACTGATCTGATTACTATTTGATTTAGAGCATAACAAAAGGTTTATTTATATTTTATTATTCTTGTACAAGAACCGCATCAACCTGCTTGATAAAATTGTGTCGTTTTCGTTCAATCTATCATAAATTGTTTCAATAATGAAGTAAAAATGTTGGAATTTGATGAATTATTTGATTTTTTTTTTTAAATATTTGATTTCATATTACAAACATTGCAAGGCTTCAGGCTTTTTTTTAAGAAAAGTACTGATCTACAAATTGTGACTTTTAATTGTTGTGACTGCACATAGAACCTATTAAACTGCCAAAGTCTCAATTTCAAAAGAAATTCTTAATTTTATGCAGTTATTCTATTATTTTGCTGGATAAAAGAAAAACAAAATGATGTGGTTCAACCGCCTTAAGCCATCCCAATTTTTGTAAAAATATTCACTTTTTTGCGTCGTTCGTCTCCCCTGAGCAATTTTGTGGATACGACACTGAAAATTATATGAAATATTACATGTAGGTCTATTATTTGATTTTATAAAAATAGTTAACTGAGAGATTATTGATCTATTGAACATAATTTGTAAGCAACCTTATACAGAAAACCAAGCTGTAGTAGGATAGACGGTCACTAATTTTGTGAGATATTTCATCCTGCTGCTCCAACAGTTCACGCTGAGCATTAGTGCGATAAATTTAGATAACTTTATTGAACCTAAGAATTCACCTCGCTCGTGCTGTGTATCACGGGCGAGGTTTACTTGGTAGTGTTGTACTTTTACAACGGCGTGAATGGCACGTCATAAATTCTACTCTCACTTATCCACCTCTATGTAATTAATAGACGACCTAAAACCCTTCAAAATGCATCAAAAGTTCCACGTCATAGGCGAGAAATGCATAAATTGAGTCCTCGCTACACGCGCAAGCGCACCCCCCATCTGCTCTGCACCGTAGCTCAGCTACTAGTGCGAGGAATTTAAAGGGATCAGTCCTTATGAACACACTTTCGCTACTGCGGTGGTCGTGCGGCGATCGCACTAAATCTATTTATGCGTCTGTTTGCAAACCAAACGCCGCGAAGAGAAGAAAAAAATGGCGCATGTTGCGAAGCGATTTCATTTCCCCTTCGCTTCGGCACGACCGACATCTGTCGTTTCCGAGCACTTCATCCACACGCGGAGGCATCAACACACGAATGGACGAACGAATAGAGTTATCAGCCGATATTTATTTTGATTTTTTTTCTGCTTGAAGCACAACATTCAACATGATATTGTGACGAATCTACAAGAGATACACTTTTGCTCTCAAAGACACTTTGGTAGCTAACAAGTTAATGCATATTTTGGAGAAGAATTTTTTTAACATTAATTACGATAATTTTAATAAAATTCTTAAAAATACGTCGAAAAATGCTGATTTGTCCGTCACTTTTTGCAAACTTTTCGTAATTTGAGCCTTTGAATCATTTTCTACAAAAATTACGTCCAAGAAACTAAGATAGATTAGATCATAAGCTTTCGATTCATGCGCTGAGATTAAATGTATGACGCATAGTTAATTAGATATGTGGTTCCAAAGATGAACAAGTTGAAAATCTTAAAATCGTGAATAACTCACTTAGCAGTGATTTGCGACCCTATGTTCCATGGGCACTTTTTCATATCTCATGGAGACCTATCTACCCTCCAATTATTAAAAACATGGAACCAAACACCCTGTATATTTAGTGTTTTCGCAAACTCATATGGCTCATCTAACAAACTTCGTGCCATATTTCCGTTGTTAGAACTACCAAAGCCTCCAACTTTCGGACGGTTTATATTTATTTTAAAGTGTTGTTCAAGCTTATCTGCCTGAGAGCGCGCTTCTTCCTTTACACTCTTGTTGGCTTGGGCAGGAATTCTGAGAATAGCCTTTTTGCAGCGTTTCGAAGTCATCATTCAACTGCGTTCGATCGACTGTGGAAATAGACGGGCGAATCATTTTCTCGATTCCGAAGTATAGAAGACGTAATGGACAGCTATTGCCTACAATTGCATTCGTCGCTTTATCATCGATTATTGAGTTAATAGCCTTAGCTTGTACACGCAGGCTTGCATAGTTAATTTTTACCACACGCGGATCTTTCTTGATTTCATCTCATTAAAATACAGTGAAACCTCCATGAGTCGATATTGAAGAGACCATCGACTCATGGAAATATAGTCATGGAACAGCAATCCTTTGGAAAGCAGTTTCTAGGGACCATCAAAGTAACCATGATATTTGGTATCTAGTATGGTTCCATGAGTCGATATCGAGTCATGGAACATCGACTCATGGAGGTTTCACTGTATTACAGATACGTTTCCTGTGTAAATACATTCGTTTCTTTTGTCCAACACAAACGACGCACTCGACAAAATGTGTCAGACTGCGGATTTGGGACTGTATATAAAACTTAATCGTTGGACTTTTTATCATATACCGTAAAACGGAATATCTTTGATAATGCGGGTAATTTTGGTAGTGCGAGAGTGTTAGTATGACACTTCATATCAAAGCTATTTTCGTTGGAATCAAGTACAAGTACAAACAATCTGTTCTACGACAACTAATTGATGGAGTCATAATGAGTTCATCGCTTATCCTTGACAGCCTAGTTGTAGTAGAACATGAATTCGGTCTCAAATCTCTTAGCGAAAACCATTTTTACAAACTGTAACCTAAGTCAGAAATTTCCATATAGCGTTAAACGCTTAGAGGTATACACCGTCCTACAAATGCCGTCATTGCTTCAATTTTGTTCGATTTATACTCCAATATCAAAGTTACCCCAAAACAGAAAACCGACTTTCGATTTTATGAAAAATTATACATCCATTTAGAATAAATCTTTTGGCAATCTATCAACTACAATCGACAGTTAGGATAACAGTACTTGTTTTAAAAATATAAATCATAATTCTTTGAAACAGTATGCCTATATATTCAAGTTTTATTCGAAAAAACGATCAAAGTTACCCCGTTTTACGGTATATAAAATACCACAGTTGTCTGTCTGTCAGTAACGCTTTGAAAAGTTTCACCGAATGGTTTCATTAAGCACTACGCCGTATATATTTTAGAGCACTACAACAGTTTATTTAACTTTTAGATCACTCCAACTGTCATTTCGAAAGACGACAATATATTAACGAACACTACAACAAATATTAATCAAAATATTCGAGAATTTCAGGTAACCCTTTAATTCGTAAAATGTTTGGGCAGCAGACAGCAGAAGAAACATTTCAACAGCATTTAACGCTGCGAATATTTGAGATAAGAATATAACAAAAGTTTTTAGGAAACTGGGTCAACGGAGTATGGTTTGAGCATAAATTTAAGCAATTTAACAGTCATATGCAGATTTGTCTGGAATATTTCAGATTTTTGAGGCTCCATTTTACAAAAATCTGGAAGATCCAGATAAAATTTGAAATGAATTTGTAAGGTTTGGTAAATAATTTGTAAGGTTCTCCATATACGACTTACGCAATCCAGAGTTTTCCAGACAAATTTTCTAAATCTTCCAGATTTTTGAAAAATTGACTTGGTCATATGTACCATGCGTGTGTCGAGTAATTCAACAAAATTCTAACAAATACAGTCGCCCCACAGTTGTGGATAGCTCACAGATATGGATCAGAGTTGGATTAAACGAAGAATATCGCATCAACTAGAGTTGCAATGACACAGGATACATTTTACCTAAGTGAATCATAAATCTATACAACATCGTAACCAATTATAACTTGCTCAAGCACATTTGTTCCGTCCGTAGGAAATAAAATGTCAACCATATGCCTAGAAGCGTTTATTCATATCCATAATATGAGTGATGTGATCCATAATATGGAACCTCCTCTCCCACTGATCCACATCTGTGGGATGGACAACGTTTGAAATTTCGATGGTAAATAATCCTGAGTTTTGAAGTGTATTCCCGAAAACAACCAAAGGGAATTTTGTTTTGTATAGTGACACTTTGATTTTTAATCATATTTTATTCTAAAAAATAACCCTTAGTTTATCCATGATTGTGTGGTGACTGTACTCTCAGTTTCTTGACATCACATCTCCACTGGAATAGAGACTTCTTCCCAGCTTTGTGTTTCTAGAGCATTTTCCCAGTTGCTAATAGATACATTTCTCTATCCAAGCTGCTATTTTGCATTTGAACATCAAAAAATTAAATCGACTTATGAAAGGTCAAACATTCAAACTTTTAAAAGAAACTCGATGTTTTGATTATCCGATGGCATCTATACAAAGTATTTTAGGTATACTTTCAACAGAAACTGAAGAGTAAAAGAGATTATAATCTTTTGCAATTCTGTCTCGTTGCCATGTTTAAATTCTTGTTAAGAGCTAGAACCTGATTCCGGAATTTTACATTATGGTCAAGCAATACAGAATTCGTCTTCATTTGATTTTGAAGTCTGCATCCAAATTAAATGAAAGATCTGGATAATCTAAATTAGAATATTTATTATCAAAATAATTTTCTTGCTTTTATTTTTGTCGGTTTGTAGCTCTAGTCTTGCTCCGACTATGCAACGGTAATCTATGCTACTTTATTCTCCGGATACCGAACAGTGCGTGCCAACCGAGATATAGGTGGAAAAGCGCAGCTCCTAGAAGAATAAGTGAAAGGCAACACTTCTAAACACCTTCACACCTCAACCCATCGGTTGGTATCCATTTTGCAGCAGTTAGATCACCATTTCGAAAAAGCAACAATCAGATTTTGCTAAACTTTCTGGGCCAAAACACGTACAAGGCGCCGCTTTCTATCGACTCACCTTTGCAGCGAACCTGTCAGAGGTCATTAGCCGGATGATTTATTGAGGAAATGAACCGAAATTACAGAACCGTTTCGTGACTCAATATACCTACACTATTCAACTTGGTAGCAAACCTTAGCCAGAAACGACCAGGCAAGACAGGGAAAACGCTTTCAGCACTTGGCTTTTGATTAAGGAGCTCTCTACGTCTTTTCTGCAGAGCCGTCCTAGAACGTGACTGGCTAAGGAACACTCCAGAGTTCAGGATTATGTGTAAAGATTCTACTTCAAATAAATCGTGTCGGTATGTAAATGGTTGAAATTCAAAGGAGTATCTACATTTTTATAATGCTAAATGAGCAAATACTTCTGGTTGGTCAGAATTGCCGAATCAAAAACAAAGGCTCACAAATAAAAACGGCCGATGGGCAAATTTAAACAATAAGCGATCACAACTCACACAAAATTGTAGCTATCCAAGCGGATTAAAATTAATTTCAATTAAAATGCAACGTGCCTCCAATCTCGCCCTGGATTTTTTTTTGTTTTGCGAGATAATTGGATTCCTCCGGTTGCGAGATGGGAAAAATATGTTACTAATCATCCGTAGGTACCTACAGTTGACCTTATCGCTCTGCGTCATCTGGGGGGCAGCGATTGAAAAATGAATCTACATGAAACGGAGCAACAGATACATGTTTTCACTGATTATGTATGACACCCTCGGTTATAAAATGAGTTCGCTTATAAATTGAATTTTACGTTTTAAGGCTCAATGACGGAAATGTATTGGCTGTAAGTTGACTTAATCTAGAAATATTAATGTTTTTGAATAAATAATTTTAAACAAAAATCGTTGCATCTTCTATTGCCGCGATGGTTAAGTTAGGTTAAGTTAATTATAAAGCGTTATTTTTCTTCCATAAGAATTCGCTTGTAAAAATTGTGAACTACTAAACACGGCAAATAAAATGTAATATGTTGTTAAAATCATGTCAATTAAAGCTTAATTTAGTTTACCAAATTAAGATAATAGTGTTGCCTAACACAGAACACCTAGAAATAAGATATAAATGTAAAATTTGAAATGATACTAATATACAAATTAAAAATATTTTTTTTGAAAACAGAGATGTTTGGAATGGTAATAACTTTTATTTTTATAGTTATATCTCCATCCATTGTTCAGCTCTATGTGCGTTAAAAACTTGGTCTGCCCACATATCTCGCTGTGCTCCACGCCTTCTTGTATCGACTGCATCTGAAGCGACCACCAAAGTGTTGCTGTCCGCGATACACTAGCAAAATTCACTACCCATCGTATCCTCTCAGCTTTCGCCATCTTTTGAATATTGAATTCGTCGAAGAGCCGGGCATGTTTGTGGTTCGCCCTTCACCACTACACACAGTTCTCCTGAAAAAACGCCTAAAATGGTCCTAACCAGCCAGCGTTCGAAAATCCCAAGAGCTTGCAGGTGCTCCTCGAGCATAGTCCACGTTTCGTACCACTAGAGGAGCACCGATCTTATGAGCGTTTTTGAATAGTACATTCAGAATGGGATTCAACCTGAATCACTGCGACACCGCACAGCAACTGTTGTGGCAGTCGACTACAGATACTAAGTGCGACGTTGCGATAATAGCTTATCCGTATCGAGTCCCACTGAATAACGCCAATTGGGTGACGGATAGTACAGGCGCAGCGGCAGTACGAATGACGTATAGGTTTCCTATCCAAGAAGTGGTTTCCAGCTCAACCACGGGGTTCCTGATAGCCAAAATCAACGGAATCTACTTGTGCAGCTGCTACGCGCCTCCGAGATGGACGCTCGAAGAATTTAGTCGGATGTTGACCGACGAGCTAGTTGGTCCAAAAACCAGTGCTGACTGCAGGTGACTTCAATGCATGGGCCGTGGAGTGGGGTAGCAGGGTTACCAATGCCAGAGGATACAACCTACTGGAGGCTCTAGCAAAGCTAGACGCACGGTTGTGCAACGAAAGCACCGTTAGAACATTTCGAAAAACTGACGGTTGTCGATCATTGATCTAACATTTTGTAGCTCATCACTGGTGGGTAACATGAACTGAGGGGTAATCGAAGAGTACACTCATAACGATCACCTGATGACACGCTATAGGATTGACCAGCGGAACACTGAGGCAGTGCCGAGGAACACAATTGGTCACCGGCAGTGTAAGACGAAGGCTTTCGATAAATACCGCTTTGTTGAGAAACTTCACACCGACAGCGATGCCCTGAACTTGGATGCGAAAGGGCCAACAACAGCGATGGCAAGGGCATGTGATACAACGATGCCACGAAAACGAGAATCCCGCAACGATCGACGACTCGCGTTCTGGTGGAACTAGGCACTCAACGCAAGCCCTCCGCGTTGCTTGTATGAAAGCCGTTTCCAGGGAGCAAGGAACGTAGAAGTCAAAGAGGAGCGAAATGTCGTATTCCAAGCAGCCAGAGCTGCTTTCCAACGCAAGATAACGCTGAGCAAGTCTGAGTGCTACAAGGAGCTGTGCCGAGCAGCTGACGCCAACCCCTGGGGGGACGCTTATCGAGTGGTCATGGCGAAAGTCCAGGGTCTATCAATGCCGGGTGAAGCGTGTGCTGAAAAGTTGAGGGTCTTGTCGCATGATCTGGCACCGTGGCCACCCATACCGTATGTCTACGAGGAAGAAGCAAACGCCGAAGATGGTCAGGTCTCCAATGACGAGCTTGTAGCAGCTGCAAAAGCATTGAAGGTGAAGAAGGCCCCCGGACCGGTTGGTATACCGAATGTGGCACTTAAAGCGGCGGGCCGTGTAGTTCCGGCGTCTAGAATAGAACTACGGACAACCCGTTCCGGTGGTAAGAGTCCACCAAACGGGGTAACCCCAATTCAAGGTGTGATGCGAAAAACCGTGCTGAGGAATGAATGGTCGAGGGGTGAAAAAGATGTTCGGCCATTAACGGAGCCTGTGGGGCACCTGGGCACCCCTCACAGTATTTTGTCCCTTACCGCGTTAATGCAGGGCTCTGGCGTGGTGGACCTCTTTTCCCGTGCTACTCGTGGGATCCAAAATGAGTACAAATTCAAATAATAATCAGATTAGTAGTGGTAGTGCAGGTAGTAGCAGTAGTAGGGAAGCGAACCCCTTCGCAAGAAGTGGGCTAGCTAGATCTCCGTTGAGGAGAGTAGAAGCAGAAGGAGGCAGCAGTGCACGTAGTGCCAGTGCTGGAACCCATATTTCATCCCCGGCTAACGCATCGGGTGAAGTTATGGATGGAGCGTGGTTGATGAGGGCCATCAATAAAAGTAGAGATGGGCTCTCTGCGATGGAAGTGGCTGCACAGCAGCTCGACTCCATAATTGACTTTGCGTCCTCGAAGTCTAACATCAGCAAGGACCTCAAGCAGGCCTTGTTTAGACTTCGTAAGTCAATGTTGGCGGCCAAGCAGAACCATGCTGAACCCATGGTGACTGTGGCTGCGGCAGAACCCGTGGAATTGAAGGTGCCGAAGTCTACCCAGACGGAACCCTTCGTTTTCGCGGGCAACCCCAAAAGCGTGGAAGCGAATGCTTACAACAAGCAATCGCAGAAGCGCGCGAGGCAGCCGTCAGGGGAGGAGGGGAAAGGGAGGTCCACTGTAGACGCTATTCTGACGGTTAAGAAAACCGCTGAGATAGCACTCCAGCGTAAGAGGAGGGGTATTCGCTACTGCGCAGTAGTGACTCTGGATGTAAGGAATGCATTTAATAGTGCCAGTTGGGCGGCTATTGCTGATGCGCTCCTGCGTCTGGGGATACCCGAGTACCTGTACAAGATTCTCGGAAGTTACTTCCAGAATCGGGTATTAGTCTATGACACAGAGGTGGGTTGGAAGTGCTTTCACATAACCTCAGGAGTCCCGCAAGGTTCCATCCTGGGTCCGGTGTTATGGAATGTCATGTACGACGAGGTGTTGAGATTAAAATTCCCGGCGGGTGTGGTCATCGTTGGCTTTGCCGATGATATTACGCTGGAGGTCTATGGTGAATCGATCGAAGAAGTGGAATTGACTGCAGCCCACTCGATCGCAATTGTGGAGGAGTGGATGAGCTCCAGGAAACTGGAATTGGCTCACCACAAAACTGAGGCTGTTGTTGTCAACAACCGAAAGTCGGTGCAGCAAGCGGTGATCAGTGTAGGCGACTGCACAATCACTTCGAAGCGCTCCGTCAAACACTTGGGGGTGATGATCGACGACAAGCTTACCTTCGGTAGCCATGTCGATTATGCCTGCAAGAGAGCCTCCACAGCTATTGTGGCACTGTCCCGGATGATGTCCAATAGCTCTGCTGTGTACGCCAGCAAGCGTAAGCTTCTGGCCAGTGTCGCCTCGTCCATACTGAGGTATGGTGGCCCGGCTTGGGGCACGGCTTTGAGTACCGATAGCTACCGTAGCAAGCTAGAGAGTACTTATAGGCTAATGTGCCTGAGGGTTGCGAGCGCGTACCGTACCGTGTCACACGATGCACTTTGTGTCATCACCGGTATGATGCCTATTGGTATCCTTATCATGGAAGACATAGAGTGCTTCGAAAGGCGCGGCACAAGAGGCATACGCAGGACTGCCAGAACGACCTCCATGGTCAAATGGCAGCGTGCGTGGGACAGTTCCACCAAGGGAGTGTGAACTCACAGGTTGATTTGGAGGTTAGATATCTGGGTCAATAGGCGCCATGGGGAACTAACATTCCACCTAACACAGGTCCTTTCGGGTCATGGATGCTTTAGACAATATCTACACCGTTTCGGTCATGCGGGTTCTCCCGAATGTCCAGTTTGTGCAGGTTTAGAGGAAACGGCGGAACACGTTTTGTTCGTGTGCCCGCGTTTCCGCACAATGCGTGACCGCATGTTTGCCACATGCGGTCGGGACACGATCCCGGACAATTTGGTCCAGAGGATGTGTGCAGACGAGTTTGGCTGGAATGCCGTTTCATCGGCTATCACCCACATCGTCTCGGAACTCCAAAGGAGGTGGCGTGTGGACTCGAGGAGTGACTAGTGCAGACGCTAATCAACAGGTGGTCCAAGGGTTCGCAGTCGGCTATGTAGGTCATATCGGTGCCCTACGGTCGAAATCGACCCTTACAGCGATTAAGTGGCCGCGGGGAGAACATCCTGGTAGCGCTGCTGTCGTGGCGCCGGCCTACTGGGTGGATACGAGCCTCTGGTTGTTCGGGGCAGGTGGAGGCCCCTTCGTCAGCAATCCCAGCTGGTGCTAGCTGATAGGGCCTGAGCCTTCAGTAGGTCAAATTGCGAAGCCCGCAGTATCAGTTCTTGATACCTGCGGTGCAGCTGGGTGCGGGCTTAGTGGTCGACCCTGCCCGCCTTCAGCGGACAACGGGAGGTGAGGACCACCCGGGAAGCTGGCAATGCGCCAGCATGCTACCTTGGTGGACCCCCATAAGCGTGTCATCGATGTTCGTTGTTGCATGGCTACGCAGCATGGAGGATGCGATGTGCAATAGCCCCTCTCCGAAGCAATGCCTTCTTGGTGGTCCCGGAGAGACGAAGGGTTTGGCGGCAATGGAAATGGTTTAGTGGGTCGGGGGTGTAGTCCTGTTTACTGCTTGTACGTAGTAAATGGTCCCCAACCCCACACTCCCGGACCTCGGTCCGGAGTCTGTTGAGCAGATTATCCCCCCATTGCTTAGAAGGAAAAAAAAAGTGGCGATCCTAGCGTACCCGGATATGTTCCGCAAGGCGATATAGAAATGCCTGGACGAAGGTCACTTCCCTGATGCATGGAAGATCCAGAACTTATGCATACCATATTTTGGTATCATACCACAATTAGGTATTGTTCAGTTATCAATACCTCATTTTGGTATTATAATGGTATTTGGAAAAAAATGTTTAAAGCAATTACAAATACTTCATTTTGGTATTCGATAGCTATTGAGGACTGCTGGAATTATTGAAATAATATTGGAAAATTTCTCTTTTATATGAAAGTCCATCATGTATTATTTAGGTATTACAATACCTGATCTGGTTATTAGCTTGTTATTTATAGAATATGCAGAAAGTATTATTTGAGGTATTTTACCTCTTATGCAGGGCTTATTCATACCTCATTCAGGTTGTAAGTATTGGAAATTATCTGGTATGGAATACCTCAATTTGGTATTCAGTAGTTATTTTCTTCTGCTCGGGTAGCAACCGCATACAGAACAATATCGTCGGAGGCAATATGTGTGATCACCTGGGATGATTCCGATTTGCATCGCCCTGGGAGAAAACATCTAGTGTTATCAGCGGAGAGGCACTAGACAGGTCAGGAAATTGGTGAGGATCGGCTCGCTGGTAAAGTGGCAACAAGAATGGGATGCCTCTGAGAAAGGTAGGTGGACCCACAGACTCATCCCGAATGTGTCGACCTGGGTAAATGAACTTCCATCTGACAAAGTTCCTATCAGGTCACGGTTGCTTTAAACAGTATTTGCATCGGCTCGACCACACGCTGTCACCGTTCTGTCCCATGTGTAGTGAGCGAGAGAGGAAATGCCGGAACACGTTGGCTTCGATAGCCCGAGGTTCAACATGGAACGAAGTGCGGCGGCGACTGCTTTTGGACAGGACTTCAATGCAGACAGAATGGTTATGAAAAATGGTAAGCGATTCTAACCTTTGAATATGGCGAACAATATGGTGGTGGGGATAACGTATATCTGACAGAGAAATTGGCGGGAAGAGTGGCGAAATAAGAGGCAGGAAGCAGTGCCTGGCATCGGGTCGTCGGGGCGCTTATGAATTGGAAGTCAACCCCCAACCGGAATCGTATGACCGACCTTGGCACTCCAGTCAGTCCGACGAAGATCTCCCTGCGATAGCCTCCGGTAGTCGAGGCACTATCAGTGCGGACGCCTTCTCAACCGGTACAGGTGAACTCTTGATCCACCCACCTAGCTCGCTGCGCTCCACGCCTTCTTGTACCAACCGAATCCGAAACGAACACCATCTTTACAGGGTTGTTGTCCGGCATTCTTGCAACATGCCCTGCCCATCGTATCCTTCCAGCTTTTGCCACCTTCTGGATACTGGGTTCACCGTAGAGTTGGGCGAGCTCGTGGTTCATCCTTCGCCGCCACAAACCGTTTTCCTGCACACCGCCAAAGATCGTCCTAAGCACCCGGCGTTCGAAGACTCCAAGTGCTTGCAGGTCCTCCTCGAGCATCGTTTCATGCCCGTAGAGGACTACCGGCCTTATGAGCGTTTTGTATATGGTACATTTGGTGCGGGTGTGAATCTTTTTTTCCACTCCTCCGGTAGCTGTTCTGTTTCCCAGATTGTGCCTATCCGCCGGTGCAGACAAATGGCCAGCCTCTCCGGTCCATCTTTATGAGTTCAGCTCCGATACCATCCTTACCAGGAGCTTTATTGTACTTGAGATGGTGAATGGCATCCTTCACGTCCCTCAAAGTGGGGGCTGGTTGGTTTTCATCGCTCGAAGGCATTTCCTCCGTTGTCCCGTCCTTCATTGCTTGTTCTCTCGGCACCATTCAGGTGTTCGTCGAAGTGTTGCGATTACCTCACGTTCGTCCGTCAAAATGCTCCCACCCTTACACCTGCAGATCTCGGCTCGCGGCACGAAGCCGTTGCGGGATGCGTTGAGCTTCTGATAGCACTTACGCGTTTCTTGAAACCGGCACAGCTCCATCTCCTCGCACTCCGTCTCCTCCAGGCGGCGATTTTTTCCTCCCGAAAGAGGCGGGTCTGCTGTTGCCGTTTACGTCTATAACGTTCCACTTTCTGCCGGGTCCCTTGCTACAGCATGATCGCCCGCGCTGCATTCTTCTCCTCCAGAATCTGTCTACATTCCTCGTCAGCTCTCCCTTTTCTAGTAATGCAACCTCGAGGTGCTGCGCGTATGCAGCTGCGACATCCGGTTGCTTATCCGCTGTAGGTCATACCGGGGTGGCCGTCGGTACCGTACGTTGTTATCGACGGAGAGTTTTGGGTGCAGTTTGACCATCAACAGATAGTGGTTAGAGGAGATGTTAGCGCCACGATAGGTCCTGACGTCGATAATGTCGGAAAAGTGCCGTTCATCAATCAGAACGTGGTCGATTTGTGATTCTGTCTGCTGAAGTGATCTCCAGGTGTATCGGTATGGAACGCTGTACTGGAAGTAGGTGCCACGAATGGCCATATTCTTGGAGGCGACGAAATCAATTAGTCGTAAGCCGTTTTCGTTCGTCAGCCGGTGTGCGCTGAACTTTCCAATAGTCGATCTGAATCCTATGATGATTTTGACGTCGTGGCTTGGGCAGCTGTCGTACTCGTGTTCGAACTGCGCATAAAAAGCGTCTTTACCATCATCAGTGCTTCCGGGCTGTGAACGTTTATTATGCTGATGTTGAAGAACCGGCCTTTGAGCCTCAACTTGGACATTTTCTCATTGATCAGCCTCCGGAGGACCATTCCCCTTAAATGTTCAGAGGACCATAAATAGTGCAAAGTAGAGTGATGCAAATTTAGAAATTTTTGCTCCCCTATGCTTAAACGATGTCAATTATGGAGATTACTATGGCAAACGCCAAACTTTTGTGTTCAGCCCTCTATCTCTTCGTCATAATATTTTATGGAAAAGTGAACACACTCTTCTCATGTGAATTTCTACCAGCTACAACTTTGCCGAAGACCACATTTTGATTGGACGTCAAGGAAAATTGTTATTCATCATCATAAAGTGGTTTTGCCTTCTTCACCAACTGTTCGGCAGGCATTGGTGCTCCTGGCGGGTAGTATAGATCAAAGTAATCCAGGCTACTATGTTCTACAGTAAAAAAGCATTGTTGCTCAGAAAGTTATTGAATGACCATCTTAGCATGGTTTAGACTTTGGAATCTAGAATAACAAATTATCCTTACGTCCAATCAAAATGTGGTCTTCGGCAAAGTTGTAGCTGGGAAGATTTTACATGGGAACAGTGTGTTCACTTTTCCATAAAATATTATGACGAAGAGATAGAGGGCTGAACACAAAAGGTTGGCGTTTTCCATAGTAATCTCCATATAAACTTCAAATGGCGTGTGCACAGTCAAATTTCTTCCAAATCATTTCAAATTTTGAGAGGATGATTTTCATCATAATTGACACCGTTTAAGCATAGGGGAGCAAAAACTTCAAAATTTGCATCAGTCTAGTGCACAGTTTAGTTTAGAGTCCTTCTCTGGCACTCGGACGATGATCAGCCGCCCCTGACATGGGGAACAGACGCTCCAGGTTTGCTGGAGCAAACCCCCCCTTCCCTGTCAGCATACGACCAAAGTTTCCACCGGGGGTTGGTTACCCGATATTCCCTAAGGTTACTCGTACCCCGGCCAGTACCACGAGGAGGGAGGGATAGGAGTTGCTGGACAAGAGGCAAAGGACCCCACAGATTCCTCAATTACTTCAAGGATTTCTTTTGAAAACACTTCTTTTGGAAAGATTATATGCCCATTCAAACACAACGCTTTCTATTAAGAATGTTTCAGAAGCCAGCAAAATAGCAATCCAAATATATAAAATAGATTGATAAAGGAAATTCTTCGTGTTTAAAATAAAACATACATTTTCTATATATATTATTGAAGGATTCATTAGATAAGTCCCTTGTGAAGTTTTAAGGAATATTTCTGAGAAGTTTTCGAAGATATTCATTGAATATTTTCTTGACGGCTCATCAACGAAGGTGGTTCATGGCCAGAGATGTCGAGCAAATTTCCAACGCTCGTTTCTCGACCTGTGAGATTCGAAATCACAACCCTCAGCTTGCTGTTCCTGAACAGCTGCGCGTTAAGGGCTACGGCAATAGCAATATATAACAATTACACTAAATTTAAACCAAAAAAGCCTTTTTGTATTCAAAAATATCATAAATTTGAATTTAGTCTGCCCATAAACACCACATTAAACAAAAAAAATACCATAAAGTAATAACAGCCAGCATCAAGGGACAAGATTTATAAGTCAAATGAGAAGACGACCATCAGTTCACAAGGCTTCATCTACACAGGTTGTATTTCATCTCCATCACCATTCAAACTCTTTGCATCCCATTCAGCGCTCGCTATCTCGTGCACAACAAAACGTGACATACCGACTTCCGGTGCTAATCACCCGACTGGATGGTACCGCAGAAGCTGCTTACCGCCTCAAGCTGACCGTAAGCGGACAAACTTTCTAAAGGACGGAAGCATGCAGAGTAAAAAAAATATGTATAAACAGCTGTTTACAAAGTCGTTGAAAATCCATCTTCCTCCAGAGCCCCGAACAATGGCACGTTACAATGTTACAACATTCGTCGTAAAGTTGGCCGTAGAAGTTGGCGAAGGCAACAGAAAAGGATAACTCAACGGAGACTCTTGAAATCACCTGTTTAGTCTGGATTGCCTCCGAGAAGAAAGGAAAAGCAGCAGGTAAATCTCAATTTCGCAAAGCCATGATCCTAATGCAGAACATGCAGAGCAAAAGGGGACATATTGTAGAAGAGGGGGAAAATTTAAAGCTGAGAATCAAGATAAGCGAAAATATAGCCCCTGTCTGGGAAATGGCCGGGCTTGAATATCGAGAAAGGAGTCGAGTGCTGTATGTTTATTTGACCTTTCTCCACACAATATGCTGAATGCAAGACTGTGGGGGAGAAGTATACGATTTCAAGTGGGGGAATCTCGATTACAAGATGAAATCGGGGGTGGATTGGAGGAAGAAACTGTGTCAAGCAAATCAGAACAAATGACTTTTGAACAGACGACACGTGCTTGGCGATAAAGATCGTGAAATTAGGTTCGTCGTGTGGGAATTGTTTTGTTTCGTGGGGAAGAATAGTATGCATGCAAATTGAACGTGTTCTCCGAAATTTTGCAGATTCCATCTGAGGCATGGTTTTAGTTGTACATTATTTGTGGAATTTAGAGGCACGCTATCTGAAATAGTTATCTAATTATAAAATTGGAAAACATTTTCGACAATAATGAAGATTGCATTAAAAATAATGGAGACGGACCTGGTATAGTGGCTACAACATACGCATCTCATGCAGATGACCAGGGATCGAATCCTAGCCCCGAGATAGTTACTTATGACGTTGAAGTTATAGTGACAACTTCCTTCGGTAGGGAAGTTAGCCTAGGGCTAAAATCTCATTAATAGAGACAGAAAAAAATTAGAGAGGGTTGTGTACAAGACACAATCGCATGACGTTAACTACGCCATTTTATTTGTTGTATACTAATAGTTTCTTAGCTCGATTCCCAAACGATGTAATGTAAATGTAACGATGTTATATAAATAATGTAAATTTTCTTGACTTTCCAGGGCATGATATGCCATCGCAGCAACACATATCCTATGCGATACAAGTATGACAAAATTGAGAATAAAGCTCTGTTCCAGTGAAGACGTAATGGCATGAGTAAGAAAACTGTGATAAGAATTGCAAACTTTGTATGATTAGTTGGTCATATTTTGAGAAAAATGGGTTTAAAGTCCAAAGCTCTGTAATTTAAAAACTCGTTAAAATTTTAATGATGTTAAGTGATAATCATGAAATATCATAATCCAAACCTATGTGTACTTGGTCCACTCTGACTGAACAAAACATCACCGTTCAGTGAGTTGGTTCACTCTGGCTGAACAGTTTCTAGGAAAATAATAATCATTTAATACTTTAAAAAATTGCAAACATCTATCTAACTTCACACCGCACAAAAATACAAGCGACAGAAAAAATGACATTTGGACATGACCTTAAAAAATTCGGAACATCTCCGGTGTCCAGTGGCCAATATGCATGGCCAAGAAAGTTCCTAAAACTGGACCAAATTTGGCGTCGACTGCTTCCAGATGCATCCAATTTCATCCATTTTTCATAAAGTTATAAGCATTTGAATTTGGGCAAAATTTTGCCTATCTCAATCATTTTGCCTATCCCCTGTGCTTTCAGTGGTTCTTCCAGGAATTCCTACAATAATTACTACAGGGAATTCTACATGAATTCCTATCGATAGTGCTCCGTTTGTTTCATCAGGAATTTCCAAAAAATCTTTGGGAGTTCCTTAAAATATGCTTCAGAAACTCCTCCAGGAAGTACTTCAGAGACTAAACCAGGATTGTTTTCAAGTGATAAACTAATTTACTCAGGTATTCTTTCAGAAATATCATCATGCTTTTCTAAACCACATTTTTCAGGAATTCTACCAAGCGTTTATCCCAGTATTTATTAAGGAATTTCGGATGTTTCATTGCGAATTCCTCCACTATTTCCATTAAAGTTTCTCAGGGATTTAAAAGATTCCATCAAAATTTTATTCAGGAATTCCTTCAGGGATGCTTCCAATGATTCATCCAGGAATTCCTGCAGGTGTGTGTGTAAGAAATTATCCAAGGATTTTGTGTAAGGTTCACCCAGAGATTCCATGAGCAATTCCACCAGCAATTCTCCACCGATTCCTACAAGAATTTTTCTAAAGGTTCCTTCAGGAATTTCTCCAAGGATTAAACTAGAAATTTGTGTTAGATTTTTTACGGGGATTCCTCCAAGTATTCCAACAGGAATTCCTTGAGAGTTTTTATCAGGAATTTCTTCTGCTCCATCGCTAATTACTCCACCATTTTGTATGAAGCTTTACCAGAGATTTTTATAGAGCTTCTGCTTTACAGTCTCCTTGAGGATTCTTCCAGGAATGCTTCCTAGGGTTCTTCCAGGTATTCATCTAGGAATTCTTCCAGAGATTCTTTAGGAGTCCAAACATACAACTAGGAGTTTTGCCTCCAATTTTACAGGGATTACTTCAAAACTGACAGGAATTCCATAAGGAACATTGCCAGCGATTTCTCAAGTATTTTAATTGAGGATTCCATCAGCAAATCCATCTGAGATTTCACCGGGGATACTCCCAGCAATTGAACACGGAAAGTTATGAAATATCCCACTAGGAATTTCTTGAGAGATTCTACCGGGAATGTGTCCAGGGGTCACATTACTATTTCCTCCAGAGAAACCTCCTGGTATTCTTACAGAGATACCACTAATTCCGAATGGAATTATACCTGGAATTCTCGCAACTACCGGGAACTTCTCCTGAGAATCCGTTTTGGGGCATCTGTAAGAGGCATTAACGTCTTTTTTCACCTTTGATATTGCTAGCGTTTCCACCAGAGTTTCCGCAAAGAATTCAACCATTATTTTAGTGATTTCACTGAAGCTTCTCCATAGATTCAAATTAGAATACTCTATGGAATCAAACCAGGATTTTTTCATCGAATTCATCAAGATTTCCTTCAGATGTTACACTAATATTTCCTTGAAGGAAACTACTTAGATTTTCTACAGAGATTCGACATGGAAGACTTTGAAGGATAGCATTTTTCCAGGAATTCCACCACGAGCTCTACAGGAAATTCATTCAGGGATTCTACCAGAGGAATTCCACTTCAAATCCTACCCGGATTTTTTCAGAGATTTAAGGGGAAGTAGGCCGTCATTGAAAATTTGTACTGGGCATCGGTGGTTGTGGCCAATCCGTCTCACGATTGCGAATTAAAGAAAATCATTAGGTTTTGCACTGACATTGCTGAAAATATATTAGCATACTTTCTGTATGTAAGCGCAGGTAGTGATACTTTTATGAATCAATATTACTTAAGATGACTGAGTTTTATCACTTTGAAATTGCAATCTGCAAAATCAACATGGCTACCAAAACGTATGACGGGCTACTTAGCCTCAACCAAGAATTATTTCAGGGATTTCAAAAGTTTTACTCATAGGATTCTACCAGTATTTTTCATGGGATTCGAATTCCACCACAATATTCTCAAAAAAGCGCTCTGGGATTTTAGCAGTATTTTCTCTATTGATTCTATCTAGGGATTCCAACATGAAAATCTTCAAGGACTCAACCAGGAATCCTTCCAGGGATTCAATCGATAATTCCTCCAGGGTTTCGAATAAGAATTAAGCCAGAGATATGACCAGAATTTTTTCTCATGATTGTTCAAAGACTACAAGTGGAATTCCAACAGAGATTCCATCAGGAATTCCGACAATCATTTCATCAAAAAAAATTCCAGAGATTACAACAGGAAATCCTTCAGAAATTGTTCCAAATTTTCTATTACCAATTCTACCAGATGTTTCACAAATATCTCTTTCAGGGATACCCTAGCATTTTATTTTGGATTTCTCCAGATATTACTTAATAAATGCCAGTAGGAATATTCTCAAGGATTACACCAGGTAATCTTTCAGTGATTCAACCAAGGTATTTTCTCTAGGGATTTCTTGAGGAGATTTCATCAAGACCGGGGTTCGACTATGATTTTTTTTTCAGGAATTGTACAAGGGATTCCTTCAGAGATTCCACCAAGCATTTTAATAACAGAGTTGAAGGGAAATATATCAGAACTTCTTAAGGTAATCCTGGGTAGATATTTGTGCAGTTTCCCTTTGGAATCCCGAGTTGTATCTCAAGCGAAATCTATTCTTTCTTCAGGGTTTCTACCATGAAATTCTTCAGAAATTCTTCTGAATTTCCTCCGGGGACATTTTGGTAAAATTCGTAAAAGATTTTTGAGGAGTTTTGTTGGAATCTTTGGAAAAGTTCCTGGTTAATTTGCCGGAAGAAATTCTTAAACCCTGATGAAATTACTACTCATTTTTATAGTTTGCACTAACGTAAGAACTACACGACATTCACGAGACGCGACGGAGACAAGACATAACACTTATCGTTCTTACAAATCGTCAAAAAGTTTTAAAAATTACCTTTTCGTCGACCGGTTTCGAGCGCGATATAGCCCATCTTCGGGACAATGTCCGACTCTACGACTCGACATGCCGAAATTTCAATAAGAATTCCAGACAGAATTTCTGAAAGATTTCTTGGTCAAATTCCTCAAAAATACTGGTAGAATATCTAAAGAAATTACTAGTTTAATTTCCAGTTGAATTGATGATGCAATCGTTGACGGAGAACCAGATGAAATCCCTGAGATTATTATTAGCGAAAAATCTGGAGAAATTTCAGTTAAAGTTCGTAGAAGAAATAACCCCTGAAAAAAATCGTAGGTGAAATTTCACAAAAAAATTTCTGGAATAATATTTAAAAAAAATCATAGCGAAACACTTTTCAGAATTCCCGGGGAAACTATTGGAGAAATTCCAAGTTGCTTCCCTGAAGGAATTACTGGCGGAATCCTAAGAGAAACTTCTGGTCACATTCCCGGGAGAATTCCTTGTCGGATCCCAGAGAGAATAGCTGGAAACACTTCTAGTGGAAAACTTTGGTGAAATCTCTGGAAGAAATCTTGATGCAATTCCTAGAGAAAATCCATGTTGGAATTCCTAGTAAAAATTTCTGGAGGAATTCCAAGTTGCCAATTTCTTGAAAGATTCCCAGGGAGAATCATTGCTTGAAACTCTGGAGGAATTCCTGTTAGAATCCGTAGAGAAAATACTGTAGATAGGATTCCGGTGAAATTGCGAGGGAAGAATTTCTGGTGGAATCCCTAGTCAAAATTCTGAAACCAGTTCTGGTGTAATTCTTGTTACTTGTTACGGAAACGTCTGGCGGGATACCATATGAAATCCCCAAGGATCTGTTTTCCTATCTAATATCTTGATGAACTCGTGGTGGGAGCGTTGAAAAATTTCCTAGGGAAAATCATAGGAGATTTACTGGTGTAATATCTAGCGAAATTTCTGGTTGAATCCCTAGAATAATTCCTAGTAAAATTCTTTGTGAAATCTTTGGAAGAATTCATTTCAAAACCCCAAAAATAAATCATGAATGAATCCGTGTAGGAATTCCTGACGAAATCTCTGGGGTGGAATCCCTGAAGGAATCCCGGAGTGGATTCCTGGACAGTTTGAAATTCTTGTAGTAGTTCTGGGTATACATCTGGATGAAAATTTAATAGATTTTCAAACGAAATCGTTCGATGATGGATTACATTCGGAAGAAATCGTTGGTGGAATATACGGAATCAAATCAAACGCGCATTTTCTACATACCCTCAGCGACATAAATTTACGCAATGTGAAGTACCACTCAAGCGCATCGGCAGTTGATGAGGCACTAAAGCTACAATTTGACTAGCTGACGCTGGTGTTCGTATAACTGTCCTACAGACAGTACGATCATTTCGTACTGTCTGTAGGACAGTTTTCGTCAACCGTCAAACATATTTCACAAACTGTCAGATTGGTTCGTCAAGTAGCAAAACAGCGGTCAAACATAGCACCAACCCGGGGGGCGGAGTCAATGTTGGTCAAAACGTCGAGCGTCTGTGGGCTGCATTATAGCTGTAGAACTCAGACAGAAGGAATTGTGGATTAGAGCGGAATAAGCCGAAAAGCCATTGATCACGGTGAAGGCAACAGCCGTTTGACAGGGGACGCCTAGGAGCAATCCGACCGCTCGCTCAGAGAACGAGCGATACACCAGGAGAACAGGAAGATCCCAACAAGCAGAGAAGCGACACTGTGTGCAGTGAATGGCGCACCGTGAAAAGCCAGAAGGAGATGAATGCAGCACTAGAGTGATGAAAATTTTGGCTCCCTTATGCTTAAACGGTTTATATTATGGTAAATAGCATCCTCCCAAAGTTTGAAATGATTCGGAAGAATTCTGACTGTGCACACGTCATTTGAAGTTTATGTGGAGATTACTATGAAAAAGGCCAACCTTTTGTGTTCAGCCCACTATTTCTTCGTCATAATATTTTATGGAAAAGTGGACTAGCTCTTGTCATGTGAAATCCATTCAGCTACAACTTTGCCGAATACAGTTAAACCTCCATGAGTCGATGTTCCATGACTCGATATCGACTCATGGAACCATACTAGAAACAAAATTTCATGGTTACTATGATGATCCTTTCAAACAGTTTTCCATAGGGTTTTTGTTCGATAACTCGATATTTCCATGAGTCCTTCAATATCGACTCATGGAGGTTTTACTGTACAACATTTTGAATGGACGTCAGGATAAAATTCTTTTCATAATCATAAACTTGGTTTGCATTTTGCTTGCAAAACCAACTACTCGGCAGGCAACAGTGGTGCTCCTGGCGGGTAGAATAGATCAAAATACTCCAAGCTACTATGTTCTACAACAAAAAAGCAGTATTGCTCAGAAAGTAATTAAATGGTCATCTCAGCATGATTTAGACTTTGTTATCAATAATAACAAATTATCCTTACGTCCTATCAAAATGTGGTCTTCGGAAAAGTTGTAGCTGAGAAGATTTCACATTAGAAGGGTCTGTTCGCTTTTCCATAGATTATTATGACGAGCAGTTAGAGGGCTGAACACAAAAGGTTTGCCTTTTCCATAATAATTTCCATCTAAACTTTAAACGGCGTGCGCACAACCAAATTTCTTCCAAATCACTTCAAATTTTGGGTGAATGATTTTCAGTATAATTGAACATAGGGGGGAGGGGGAGGTCAAAAACTTTAAAATTTGCTACTGCAGCACGCAAGGAGAGGAAGAGGAAAAGAAAGGAACCGAAGAAGAATGAAAAGTTAAGGTCACCTAGGCATTGAGGCAAGCGACAAAACAACATGCCGCGTATGATTCTCAGGTAGGCTTACCAGAAGTAGGCTTACCAGATGGTATCCTTTGGGAGGACATGTCCTCCTTTTTGATCATATGTCCTCCCGTCTTCCTTTGGGCTGAAAATGTCCTCCTTTTCCAAAGTAATCGAATATTAAATTTTATATTCAATTTTTTTGTTAGAATCTCTTGGGTAATGAGGAAGGAGTTTTCAATTCAAACCCATTTTTTTTAATCTTTATGAATTTTCAATTTTAAGATATTTGTTTAGATATTTGACATGTACATTTTCAAATAGGGGAAGGGGTGGTAAAATGAACACCTTAAGGAAATCATCTTGTTTTTGATAGAAAAACAAGGAATTTGTATAGTTCTGTCGCACAACATCAAAAATAGGGATGTTATCTATAGCAGCGACATGGATTCAGACTAAAATAGCTAAATTTTCACATATTTTCATCGCTATCAAAAAGCGATGCAAATGTTCATTTTACCTGCACTATGTGGGTAAAATGAACAGCGGTTGGTGGTAAAATGAACACCACGCAAAAAACGTGAGCAAATCAAATTTTTCTGAAAATTCTCATTGCCCCACCGAAAATACATCCATTAAGGTGAAGGTCCACTGAGCACGTAAACATAATGTTGCCACCCACTCGCGCCACCCGCTAAACCACCCTCTCGAGCCACCCAACACGGCGGAGCACAATGTTATGTGCGTCGGCCAAAAATAAATCATCATGTTCCATGTACACCTTGACCTACAGAATTATGTAGGCAGTATTACTTGCACACGTTTCATACAAATGTATTATTGTTGATATGAATTCTTCAACAACTTCCTTAAAGCTCAAAATCACAATTTATTTCATTTGGTAGTGGAAACATGATTTTTGACCAAAATTATAAGCATTTTTCACACCATGCGTGTGTTGTTTACTTTTTTTGGCAGTTTTCTCCTCTCTTCTCTCGCTTCTCACGGACGGAGAAAGTTGCCATCAGTATGCATTTGAATTCTACAGTGAATTGTACTGTATAATATCTAATATTCATTTTTGCTGTTCAATTGCGTAGTACATTGTTTTTCTCATGCTTAAAAATGTTTTGCAACACTTTTGACATTGTACACCTTCTGAGTGTTATGAAATTGTAAAATACGTGGTTGTAGCAAGTGTATGAATATCCAAACAATTTTAATTCCAAACATAAAAACTGACATCACTTCCAATCAGTGAGAGCTGCGCATCCGATTCATAAACAATGTTGGCCCAGTGAATTCGTATTCCGGTGTTATTTTTCGAGCACAAATCGGTGAATTTAAGTGTTTTATTGCTCCCAGGAGTACGGCAAGAGAAAACATAAAGTGTTACAATTATCGCATCAGATTTTTGAATTGTCACGGTGAGTAGAAATACCATGAAAAGTGAATTTTAGAACAGGCACCGAAAAGCCTTCAAACAACACCACGGTGCGTGAAGAAGAAGTGATTCGGTAGTGCGTGATATTTAACAACACAAATCACAGCAATAACTACTTGTTTGCATTCAAAAAAACAGGTAATTTGTAAAAAACACATTATGGAATGCTTTCAGTTAAGAAACCACCGCTCTACAATAAGGTTAGTAGCTTCAAATAATCATTTTTTGTGATCGCTCTCCAAAACACTGAGAGAAGCGAGGGAGGAGGGAGTGGAAAGTGAGGGGGGAGGTAAGGTGCCATATTAGAGGCCATTTTGGTACTGATGGAGATATGTCCTTAATGATTGTAACCCATTCAAAAAGAATTCTCAAGGTATCAGATTTGACATCTTATCATAACGATATTCACCTCACTGAAAAACCTCAAGTCTTCCGAGCCAAAAGTTACGTCTGTTCTAATTTTCAAACGTGGTTTCCTAAAATCTTAGTTTTCGTTGATATTTTCACTTCAATTGACCTACGTATCAACTCAAACACGCAGATTTATGCTCTGAATCTTCCGTGCGTAATAAAAATTAATCGAAATGTGTTTTTTCTCGGTAAAAGGCACGGTGTTCATTTTACCACCCCTGTTCATTTTACCACCACTTCCCCTATAGACATTCAAATCGAATATGGAACAGTTTTAGTGGTTTCTTTGATTCTTATTTGATCAGTCTTTGAAAAAATACCTTCGTTGTTTCGGTTCCGTCATCTTGTTTGGTATGCTTTCTGTTAATCATTGGAAGGTTGAAATGCTTCCGAATTTGTCGAAGAACTTTTTTTTTTCAAATTTATTACAAACCGAACTAACAAACTTCATTTTATCTTGAAACAATTGATTAGAAAATTACCAAACATTCAACATTTGTTTTAACATTTTTTTTCTGAAAAAATTGAAACCATTTCTTAAACAAAAACAGAACTTTATCTGAATTCACACTTTTCAATTATAAAAATTGAAAAAATCTGTTCGTTCAAAAAACCACAGTTCAAAGCTCTTCACTTCTTAGAGATAAACCTTTTATTTTTCTTAATATTGGATACGAAAATGACCTCAATCGTCGTAGTTAGCCCTTAACTTTTTGTAACACTTTTTTGTTTAATTTGTTAATTTATGTATTTTTCTCTACAAATGATTCCAATTTTCATAACTTCTTCTTCTTGGCATTAACGTCCCCACTGGGACAGAGCCGGCTACTCAGCGTAGTGTTCTTATGAGCACTTCCACATTTATTAATTGAGAACTTTCTTTGCCAAAGTTGCCATTTTTGCATTCGTATATCGTGTAGCAGGTACGATGATACACTATGCCCACAGAAGTCAAGGAAATTTCCATTACGAAAAGATCCTGGACCGACCCGGAATCGAAACCACACACCTTCAGCATGGTTTTGCTTTGTAGCCGCGGACGCTAACCACACGGCTAAGGAAGGCCCTAATTTTCATAACTATCATTTTTCATATGATCAAAATTTCAATTTTTGTTCTGATATAGAAAAACTTTGAAATGTCCTCCTTTTTCAAAGCCAGTAATGCAGAATGTCCTCCTTTTTGAAATATCCTTCTGGTAAGCCTGTAGGGTAGCGCAGGGACACAAGAAATGTGAGGAATATCATCAGATTGGATACAATGGACAAGTGGCAGCAAAAGTGGATTAGTGGATTAACTCGGAGAAAGGAAGATGGACCACAGGCTCATTCCTAACGTGTCGGTGTGGACGACCAGAAAATATATATTTTGTCAGGCCATGGATGCTTCCACAGAAGCATGTGCCAGCATGAAACACTTGGTATGCGGTGAACAGAGGGATAACGCAGATTATGTCGTCACTGCAAAGGGGCCAGTAGATCCTTCGTCGCTGACTAGATCGAACAGAGCGGGCGTAGCGTAGTATCGATAATAAGTCGTCGGAAGCCATCCTCCAACTGGAATTGCAGAACCGACTCTGGTGAACAACCAACGTCAAGTCGGATTAGGCTAACCCCACCGTCGGGGTCTAACTGAGCAATTCGCAAAACAACACCAGGAAATGGTCGTCGGGGCGCTTGAGATTTAGAAGTTTCCCTCCACCGGAATTGCAGAACCGACCTCGGCATCTGCCCGGATAGCATCGGTTCGAGAGATCTTTCGGCACCGGGGAAATCTTCGTCAGAGCAGGATAGATCCACCACCTGGGACTACTCTGAGTAGTGCGTAACGTATCACCGGCTGAGCAAGCAACGGAGAACAAGTCGTCGTAGAGTAGTGAAGTGCACAATAGCGCCCAGTTTAAATTCGAAACATCCTTCATTTTGGCTATCGTTCCCTTAGAAAATGATTTGACATGTATTGCGAAATAGTGTAATTTTAGATTTTCATCATCCAACCTTATCAAATTCTTGTCATTCTTGTGAAATCAGTGAATGAATGCCTATTATTTCCTAGTTTTCCAGAATCATCAAAATCTGTGTATAACATTTTATTAAATCAATCAATTGCTCAATAAAAAGTCTTAGATAATGATTCATTGAATTTAAAAAATACAAATAGTGTCTGGCTTATATTGTGTGACAAGTTCTGCACTTTGAAATCAATCACCATAAATGCTTATGTACCTATATTTATTCCATTCAAAATATCACTTTAACGTATGAAAATCCATTTTAATGCGTATCGATTAAATCACCAGCATCCATGAGCTCATAAATTGCCAATCAATGCGAAAAGTAAAGCCAGTTCAAGCGTCCGAAATCCAAACCTATGCAAGATAACCATATATGAAACAATAATATTGATGAACTGCTATCCTGTCACCACACTGCATCGGGAGCAAACACACATACGCACTGGATAATACGGATCATTGTGTTTTCTAATGGCACGAAGCGCAGCCGGAAGATCCCCTGACTGGGTTCCGTAATTGGATACCTATCAACAACTGGGGCAACGAAGGTCGGAGAGAGATTCATCAGCAGCTATAAAGCATGGCTCGGTGCGTGGGAGTTTGCCTCGTTCGGTTCAAGCAGCCGACAGGCCGACAGACACGTCGTCGCCGGGAAGTGTACAAACAGCAAATGGTTATGGATGTGCAATGTTTGAAATCCAAACAATAAACAAAATATTTCAGCAATAATCACCCAAATTAATTCAACAGCACGATTCCGTACTCTCTGTAGTACCACCACACAAACACACATTCACCCCTTTTGCTGACTGGATCTATGTGGCAACTGAAGTACAAATCGAGAGATTTTATCGGCCTTTTGTGGAATACCCTACAAACGCATGATAATGATCTCTATCGGTTGTGTATATTTCGAATTTAATGTCCAGGCTTGGCTGCCAAGCTGGGATACTTTCTGGAAGCTATTTAAGCTCCCCGGATATTCATTGCCCAAAACAATGAATGGAAAGTGCAGTCCGAACTGTCGCATGTGGCAACTTTTAATTTTATAAAAAGGCACGTTCCACTTGTGTCTAAAGTTGTTGTGCGTTGGTGCAGCAGAAGCAATAAACGAGTTTGGATTGTTTGAAACTCACGCTTCTAAAAGTGGTGCTTTTCGAAAGCGCTTAACACATTAGCAGAAGGTCCTCAAAAAAGTACCTATCTCGTGGAGGTTTTGGCTTCATGATCTTGCGTGTAACTGGTTATTGAAATATCTTCGTTTTACTCTTCATGACATTAACATTCTCAATGGAAATAAATCTGCTTCCCCGCTCAGTCATCTGTGAGTACGACAACAGTTTTTCCTAGTATTACTAGTATCATCAAAAACATTACATCTCTTTCTTACATCTAGCTAGATGACGGCTGAACATATTAGCATATCCGAAAGTACTTGAAGCTATTGAGAACCTGTAAGTCGGGAGTCACTGATATCTGCTATCGCCACAATAGACAAATTGTATTTCAAATATTGATGGAAAGTCATCGGTAATGCTGGCTGTTCATCAACGGTAGTCAAATGCCATTCACAATTTATTGCAACAATCAATCATTTGCATTTGTCAGTCTTGATAAATTTGTTCGTCTTCTGCCTATTTTTCATACTTATAACGCGATAAGGAAGCTTATTTCTTTTCTCACAAAGAGAATGATTCCGAAATCAGAAAACGATAAATCTTTCGCTGCTTTTCATCGCTGGCGTGGTTGTATTGTTATCGCTGTTTGATAGGCATTTTATCATTCTTGCTTCCACAGGATTTAGACTTATCTTGTTTTATGATTGATTATTTTTTTTAACCTGCTTTGAGTTTGCCATAGAAGTTTTGCACAGATACTTTAATATATTCAATTAAAAATGACGCTGTCTTATGTTACGAATTATTAATGAAATAAATAAAAATAAAAAATAAATAAAATAATTGTTAATGAAACACTCTTAGTATAGCTTTTGGGGAAAACTTTTTGTCCGTCTTCTACGAAAGATAAATGAAAATTGATATCCCCCAAATTCGACCATATTAGAGCCTATAATCTATATCATACATACGTTGTGTGTGTTGATGCTGAAACAAATAAGTTCATTTGGATCAATAATACTAAAATATTCATAACATAACATTATCATTCCTGATTCGCAAAACGCAGACCGGATGAACCAAAGCAGTACTTATTCCCACAGGTCGTAACGAATCATTACCGAATCACCACAACTATGAATATAATGCATAGCTGCTTGGCCATGCTGGTTTCTTTCGGTATCCATTCTGTAGCATCGGGCCGAATTGGCAAACACAGAGTAAACATTAGGCGTCCGTGATTTGCATTCGTTATGACTTACTGGCCGGTACTTATCGGCCACCCAGCTTTTATCCAGATTGGAGATGTTAGCAGCCGTACTGCATATTCTGACCCTCTTGTTCGTCCAAGAAATATGTCACACCCCAAGCGGTCACGTCTCTGGGCAGTCATATTTCTTGTAGCAATTCCCAACACCCTTGCGGTATCATTCCTTTAAGCTGCACTCGCAAAACCCACCGAAAACCCCGGCTGCCCACTTATAAATACAAACAAGACAAGATCCAATTTTCTTAGCAAATTTTCCTAACCAAATTATTGTCCCACGGACGAGGAAGCCCAAGCAACAGCATGCAGCTTAACCAAAACCCCGAACGGGGTAATGATTTATTTAGAACACTATTAATTTTAAAACAAGTTCCGAAAGGAAATTCTAAATTAAGTTTAAGCCAACCGCCGTCATCGCCGCTACCACAACCGAGACGGATGGAAAGTTTATCTTCGAGGAAATGAAGAGGAGGGATGGAAGATGTTCTGGTCATGTCTGAAGAAGGACAGCCTTAATGAAAGAATGACAACAAACCAAACCAACAGAGATGATGAGACAGTTTCGGAGCGGTTTCCCTGCTTTCGGTACATAATAAACTAGTTTGTTTTTATGTGGTCCATTCAAAAACATCAGAAGCTAAATTTTTTAGAATTATTGAGAAAGTGGTCAAGTGAGACAGCAAATGTGCATTTTGGACGTTACTCCGTGGGACCATGTCTCTATTTTGCTCATGCTTTTTCATAAGCTTATTACTTTGTGGTGTAATTTGTAATTCGCTTTAAAATACCGTAATACGGGATATCTTTGATAATGCGGGTAACTTTGATGAAGCTGGACCCACCACATACTAAACGAAATAATTTAATATCTTTTGATCAGTTAAGCAAAACGCATGCAATAGTAAAGAATATTAGTATGACACTTCATGTCAGAACTATTATCATTTCAATCGAGAATATTTGAGACTTAATATACGAATATTCAAAATTGATGTAACTTTAGCAATTTCGAAACGTTTATAAATAATCTATTCTACAATCATGTGATGTAGTTTGGACTAGTTTTTCACTTATATTTAACAGCCTAGTTAGAACATGAATATGATCTCTTAGCGAAAGCCATTTTTACAAACTGGGACCATTTTTGTAATATAAGTCAGAAATTTCCATATAACGTTAAACGCCTAGAGATATGCAATGTCATATAAATGTAAAGTTATCAAAGTAACCCTAAAACAGAAAACCTACTTCCGATTATTTGAAAAATTTTATATCGATTCAAAATAAATCTTTTGGCAATCTATCAACTACAATCGATAGCTAGGATGCCTGGACATGTTTTAAAAATAAAAATTATAATTCTTTGTAACAGCATAACTGCCGTTATACGCATAATTGTCCCATGTTACTTTTTGTGCATTTTGACTTTTTGTCATCAAACAGTTTATTTTTACGTATAGTTTTAGAAAACACTTACCAAAAATTAACTTTGTTCGGAAACTCAATGAAAAGCAAGCCAAGTCAATTTGTCCCATTGTTGAATTTCCACGCATAACTGTCCCACTATTGTATTTCTACGCATAACTGTCACACTATACAATTCGCTGCGCTGATCTCGAAGAAAATAGTCAGTAGGCAGTTTTGAATTAGCTGGTGTTTGGAAAAATCGTTTTGAACACCTTCTTACGTTGGCTTTACATCCCGTGTGGAACACAACCTGTTTTATGTGTTTGTATTATCGGAATGCATTCATCATTCATGTGAGTCTAACGTCAGATTTGATTGAAATTTTCAATATCAAAATTTCATTTCCCATCCGTTTTTCAATGAATTTCATTTGAATTTTCAGGGTCGATCACAAAATTCTACTAGTTTTTGGAACCGTGGTCATCGATTAAAAATTTACCATAATTTTCGATTCATCACGGGGAGTACTGAAATAATCCCACTTGAAGAATAAGTAACCACTTTAATTTCGAGTCTATGGCTTGCGACAAATTAACTTCATGATTTAGCAAACCAAGTCCAAATACAAATAGTTTGACCGTTTTTGGATGACTTGGCCACATGCTGGGTTGTTCCGAATACCGGTTCATAGGTGTAAGTGGCCATATTATATTGGCGAATCTGAAACCTGGCTTGTCATGAATTTGCAAATCAAATCTAAATGTTGTATTTGAATGACTTGACCACATGTCGGATTGTTCCGAATTCCCGGTTCCCTGGTGGAAATGGCCTCTAAACCGTCGGTTTTGAAACCAAGCTGACAACATCAAACTACATAAATTCCAAAATCAAAGCTAAAGAAGGGTAATTCAAAGGTTCTTGGATAGCTTGATAACATGCCAGGTTGTTTTGGATACCCTATTCTCTAGAAGAAGTGGTAATTATATTGGCGGTTCTGAGACCTATCTTGCAACATATCAAACTTGATGAAGCCAAGAAGAAGTCAAAGTCAAGTCAAAAGAAGATTAATTCAAGAGGTTTTGGATGACCTGGCCACATACTGGGTTATCTCGGATAATTGGTTCTTCGGTGCAAATGGCAAATATGTTGGTGGTTCAAAAGCTTACAAATATAATGATATCATGACCAAGTACAAAGAAATGTCAAATCGTGTGAAGATTTGTGTCGTGAATTTTGAGTTAAATACAGGGGATAGGCAAAATGATTGATAGACAATTTTTTTTTCCTAAATTCAAATGCTTATAACGTCATGAAAAATTGATGAAATTCGAAGCATCCAGAAGCAGTCGACTGCAAATTTGGTCTAGTTTCAGGAACTTGCTTGGCCATGGATATTGGCCACCGGACACCGGAGATAATCCGGATTTTCCAAGGTCATGTCCAAATGTCATTTTGTCTGTGGCTTGTATTTTTGTGCGGTGTGAAGTTGTGTAGATATTTGCAATTTTCTTGGAAAATAGAATTAATAGGAAGTTGAATGCCGGTTGACCCATTAAGATTCGTTGAAAATCTTCAGAAATATGACCATTTCCGTGAAACTGGTTCCGGAAAATATGATCAGACAGGTTTGTATTACCAATCATGTAAATATTGTTCGTAGCTTTATCCAAGTGACATCAATCTTCAAAATAATGCTTCTAGCAGCATATTCAAAACTATTAGATGCACTTACCACTCTATAGTAGGTTCCAGGTGCTTTAGGGGAAGTTTCCAATTAGGAACATATCTGGAGCCATATCAACATGGGCATCACACTTCAAGATTTTTGTACATGATGCTCCCGGGAGCATGTGGCCAATTCGGAGCATCGCCTTCTAAAATTTTGATATTTGATACCCATAATGATGGAATTGACCACATTTCTCGGGGCATCTAGAATTAACTATAGAGTGGCCATGGCAGCCAATGGTGCTGATGGATGATGAATGCTTCCAGAAGCATCATCTTTGAAAATATTGAAGTTTGATGCCCATATTGATATGGTTCCAGATATGTTCCTAATTGGCCACTTCCCTCAGGGCACCTGGAGCCTACTAAAAAGTGTTCAGTACATGTAATGGTTCTGAAAATGCTACTGGAAGCATCATTTTGAAGTTTGATGCCAATTGCATATAGTTCCGAATAATTCTTACATGATTGGTAATACTAACATGATTGACTATATTTTCCGGAACCAGTTTTACGGAAATGGTCATATTTCTGAAGATTTTCAACGAATCGTAATGCGTCCACCGGCATTCAACTTCCTATTAGTTCTAGTTTCTAGGAAAATTGTAAACATCTATACAACTTCACACCGCACAAAAACACAAGCGACAGAAAACATGCCATTTGGACATGAGCTCGAAAAATCCGGAATATATCCGGTGTTCGGTGGCCAACCAAGTTCTTAAAACATGACCAAATTTGCCGTCGACTGCTTTCGGATTTCATCAATTTTTCATGTAGTATAAGCATTTGAATTTAGGCAAAATTTTGCCTATCTCAATCGTTTTGCCTATCCCTTGCATTTACTCCGCAGAATAACCTTGAAGTCGCAGATAAGTTTCTCACCTGAAGCCTGCAGCTGAAAGATTCGATATATGAATTTATAACATCTTATAAACTCTCTAACTTACTCATCCAATCTGTCTTCCACTAACTTGTAACCGTTTGGTTACAAAATAGTTGATTTTTGTTTATATTAATGTTCAATTTTGGACCCTTCACGTTTCTTGTGTAAGAACAGTAGAATTACCACAGTAGTGATAGGGTCCAGTACTGCTGTGAATATTTCTCTTCGCTACCAATGACAAGAGATGGCTGGAGAAATAAGCTAATAAGAGATATGAAAAGAATGCCGGAATGTGGAAAAATTGGGGAAGAGCGGCCTCTTTCAATATCAGGCGTCCGTTTGCTACAGACGTAGATTTTAACTAAGTGCAGTGGTTAAGTTATAGTGAGAATAAAAAATCCAGCGGCAAACATTTAAAGGCAGGTTCTAGCAAACTTTCTTCTTCTACTTCTTGGCAAAAATAACAAATAAACATATAAACATTTTTTGACAGAGTAAAAGCTATGTTCGGAATTCAAACTTACTTTGAGTAAATGCTCAGAGACATTACTCTTGTCAAATCTGGTTGAGTATGAGTATGTCTACTCGGTTTTATTCATACGACCTAATAATCTTCAATTTATTGCTGTGTGCGTTTGAAACGCAAACTTAAAATGCGGGAACACCAAATGCGGTAAGATTTTTCACAAGGAAGGCGAAGTCAAAATTTGATTTTCTTTGCTAGGTTGGCGGTGATTTGGATCATAGTTGCTTTGTAGTATCCTTTGATTGCTTTGTGTTACCGCATTTGATGCTCAGTTAGCCAAGGTTTGCACGTCAAACGCAAACAGCAATACTATTATTATTATTAGGATTGAATCATACGTTCGATTAAAGCAAAAAGCTCTTCATTGGAATTGGAAAGGGTGGTGCTAATTTCTCGCACTTCTTCTAGTTCTGGTTGTTTCTTACCGTTGCATCCCGATCTTATTTTCTCCTTCGATCATTCTGATTGGTTGCAGTTCAGACGTTGGCATCTATATAAAGCGCAACGCTCGCTTTGACTAGCTCATTCCAAGTCCGTCATCGAGTCTGTTTCGGTCGAGACGTTTTCGGTAAAATTCACTCGCACGTTTTCGTAAAAATTCACTCGCAAAGTTTAGTTCCGAACGTTGTTTCGCGTTGTCTCGCGCTCCGAACCCTGCAATGGGAAAGCCCGGTTCCTCCGGGACACAAAAACGTCGCGCTGTTGACGAGGATGAAAACGCGAAAAAGCGCGTACTCAATAACAACCGTTTCGCCCCCTCGCGGCGGATAATGTTGAGAAGAAGGAGCGTCTGTCGCCGTTCTACACCAAGAGATTCCCGGCGAATCTCGGATTACTATGTCAAAAAGGCCTGAAGATAGCCCTCCGTCGGTGCACGGACGGCTACAAAATCACCGTTCCGTCATTCAAGCACTTCCGTGCGATGGAATCGTACCTGGAGATGAAGAACATCCAATTCTTCACCCACGACATCGAGGCCGACAAGCCTTCCAAGGCGATCCTTCGGGGTCTTGACGACATGAAGGAGAGCCAGCTGGAAGCCGAGTTGAAGGCTGCGGGTCTCGATCCACTAAAGATCTTCAAGATCAGTCGCAACGATAAGAACAAGCGGTACCGCTACCATCTGTACCTAATCCAATTCCCCAAGGGTTGCACCATGCAACAGCTACAAGTGGTCAGAACGTTGTTCTACCACACCATTCAGTGGGAACGGTACAAGCCAGTCCACCGGGATGCGACGCAGTGTTCCATTTGCTTGAGCTTTGGTCATGGAGCCAAACACTGTCACATACAGAGCCTCTGCTCCAACTGTGGAGGTAGCCATCCAGCTGTGTGGTCGAGGACCCAAAACCCTCGTGTGTCAACTGCAACCAAGATCATTCCTTAACAAGCCGTGCCTGCCCGTAGAGAGCGGAATTCATCCAGTTCCGCAAACAAGCGAAAAAAACGGAAGCATCATTCGAAGAAGAAGCAGGATCCCATCGATCTCGGCATCGAATCCTTCCGGGAGTTGCCCACCCCAGCCCAGAAGCGAGCGTACTCCGGCCCACCCCTTGGCTTTTGGGATAACGTCCCCAACTCCGAAGCTGCGTACAAGCAAGGTAAACCGACCGCGCCTTCACCCCGGATGACATGACGCAAATCATCAATCAACTCAGTTGACAACCGCTCTTCGTTCGTGAAACACCTACTTTTTATTTGCTCCGGTTCATCGAGTTTTCGCAGTGTCTGTTGCGATAGAATTTTGTGTCCGACGCAAAATGTCTACGCATAGAAGAAACACGTTAGTAGTGGACTTTAGTACTCTACCAAAACGACCGATTCTAGAGCAGGTGGAGGAGTTTCTGAAACAAAGAATCAAGCTCGACATGGCCGACGTGAAGAGCATTCAGCTGCATCACCTCGAGAACTGCGTGTTCATAGAAATGAACAACGCAAGCTTGGCGCCACGACTACAGAAGCAACACCATCTGCGACATTCCTTCGTTTGCGAAGGAAGGGACTATTTCGTCCCGGTGTACGTAGATGGCCCCTGTACGATCGTGAAGGTTCACGACCTCCCGTCACAAATGTCCAACACGACAATCAGCAACTACATGCAACAGTACGGCAAGGTAATTTCTATTCAAAACGACGTTTGGAAGAACTTTTTTCCGGGGGTCCCGAACGGTGTTCGAGTTGTGCGAATGAGAATAGAAAAACCCTTGCCGTCATACGTTGCCGTGGACGGTCACCGCAGCTACATCAGTTACCCGAAAGTCGATACCAATCAACAGCAACGCACACCACCAATCACAGCAACAAAATCAAAATCCCAAGTACCACCAACCTCCAGTGACGAGAAAGCCGAAAACAACTACTGCGGCGCACCATCGGTTCATTCTGCCGATGACTCGAGTGACGACGGGGACGAGAGCAACAACGACGACAACGGTCACAGCAATAGCGGTGATATGCATGCGAGTGAAACAATCGAATCTGCCGGGAAGAGACGGTTGTCAACTGAGACAAACAGTGGCGCAACAGAAGAAAATGTACCGAAGCGATCGTGTAGCCAGGGCAGCCAAAAATTAGATCCCGAATAGAAAGTGTATCAAACAAGATCTAGGAAGAAATGATATTGATAGCGATGTATCGTATAAAGTAAAGTTTTTCGATTTTCAGACACGAATACACCAGATGGTGTAAAGTGTCTCTAATAAAAAAAAAAAAAAAAAAAAAATCAATCAACTGACATCTCTGGCCACCGTGATGCAAAAGATGATTGTCCGTTGCAACATTCACCTTTAAGTTGCTAAATTGGAACGCCCACTCCGTGGCGAAAAGCAGCTGGAAGTCATCGAATTTCTGCAAAAACACCAAATCGGCATAGCGTTTCTGACCGAAACATATATCTAACCGGACAAGAACATCTGCTTCCCGGAACACACCATCGTCCGACTTTATCGAGCCAATCAAGCGAATGGCGGGGGCGTAACCATCGCACTTAGGAGAGGCTTCGAGTTCAAGATCTTGCCGAACTTTCGCCTTTCCACCATTGAAGCCATCAGAGTCGAGCTGGCTTCCCCAGTTTTTTTTTTTTGTTTTTTACAAGGGGAAATCTGCAAACAGATCCCCTGAGAAGGTAACTCAGGGAATGCGGGGATGACGCACCAACGACGACCCGCTAAAACCAGCCTTCTTTTAGAATTGCTCAAGTGGTGAACAGTGCATTACCCTTGGCCTCAGACCCTTATCTCCGCGGTACCACCTTACGGTATTTCTTCGGGGAGGGGCCTGTGCATATAGCACAACACGTGTAGCAGAAGTAGCCTAGGCAAACTGCTTCTCCTAGCCGACTTAAACAATGTTACAAGGGACCAGCCTCGGCAGGGCTAATCCTCTTCAGCCAACTCTTGGTCGGCGCGCCATAGGCGCTGCAATTCTGACATAATGTGAGTGACAGCCGTAGTTACTGCATTCCAGCACTCGGCATCTGCACACATTCTCTCTATAATATTGTCGGGGGACGTGTCCCCTCCGCATGTAGTGAGCATGCGACTTTCACAACAATAAAAGGGGGGCAATCGAACACGACATGCTCCGCTGTTTCCTCCACACCATCACAATTGGGGCACGCAGAAGGGCTCAGGCCCTATCAGCTAGCACCAGCTGGGATTGCTGACGAAGCCTCTACCTGCTGCGAACAACCAGAGGCTCGTATCCAATCCAGTAGGCCGGCGCCACGACAGCAGCGCTACCAGGATGTTCTCCCCGCGGCCACTTAATCGCTGTAAGGGTCGATTTCGAATGTAGGGCACCGGTATGACCTACGTAGCCGACTGCGAACCCTTGGACCACATGTTGTATAGCGTCTGCACTAGCCACTCTTCGGGTCCACTCGCCACCTCCTTTGTAGTTCCGAGACGATGTGGGTGATAGCCGATAAAACGGAATTCCAGCCAATCTCGTCTTCACACATCCTCTGAACCAAATTGTCCCGACCGCATGTGGCAAACATGCGGTCACGTATTGTGCGAAAACGCGGCACACGAACAAAACGTGTTCCGCCGTTTCCTCTAAACCTGCACAAACTGGACATTCGGGAGAACCCGCATGACCGAACGGGTGTACACGCAACCCGAGCCTGTAAGATTTCATTACAATTCTGTATGATTCTAATACAGAAATTGTATTAGATCGTTGCATATACAGAAATTGTAATGGTCGACAATACAAGGCATTGTATAACAAAGAACATGGAAAGAAGCGAAAGAAATCGGAAAAATACGCTTGTGTTCGCTTCGAGTTCGAGATGCATGAGAAACAGGTTGGCTGCGACATTACGCAGCCATGAGGCGTAATGAGTTCAAATTATTACAAAAAGATTTCGCCGTCGCGGTTGGGAATCGAACCGGTAGTCATCGTCTAATCGTCTATCATATGACGCGCCATCCATCACGGCTATATTAGTATCTTAACGAGAACATGTTTGAAGACAATTATAAACAACACCCGGCTGCTGTTGGCGAAACCGGAGAGTGGAAGTAACTACAGTCAGGTCTCCAATTAGGCACACGGTTGAGGAGCGTAATAAATATCTGCGTTATACATGGGACTTCATCTTCGACAATATTCCCAGAATATCTGATATGTATTAGAAGATAGTTCAGTACTGTCTTTGACGATGTTTCAGTACATGATACGACCTACCTTGAAGAGTTGAGGATTATCCTTTTAGCTGACACCTTGGCCAGTAAGAGTGCTGCTTCTAAATAGATTAATGTGAACCTTACAGAAGAAGTATTTTCTTTTTTTTCCTGGCGTGACATTCCAACTGTGAGAGTGCCGGCTTTTCAGCTTAGTGTTCTTTTGAGCACTTTTACAGTTATTAACTAAGAGCTGTCCTCGCCATTTGACCATTTTTGCATGTCCATATCGGTGGCATGTACGAAGATACTCCATGCCTTTGCAAGTAGAGAAAATGTCCAACCCGAAAAGATCCTCGACCGGTGGGATTTGCACCCACGACCCTCAGCTTTGTTTTGCTGAATAGCTGCGCGTTTACCGCTACGGCTATCTGGGCTCCCACAAATATGTAACGTATGATTTCCTTTGGGGTTGTTCATAAATTATGTAATACAATTTTTCCGATTTTGAAACAAAATAAAAAAAATCAAAAGGCGGAAATACCAAAATGCGGAAAATACTTAGGCCAAAAATACCATAATAAGTAGAAAAAAAAAAGAATGGCAAAAATTTACAATAAACAGGAACCGCTACAAGGCAGAAAACCATGGGGGTGTAGAAGCCCAGCCAACTAATTTGTTTACATAACTGAGATTTAACTCTGCAAAGTGAACACCTATTCGGAAATAGAAGATTGTTTAAAATGCATAGATTCCCTCTATGTGTACAAATCTGGAGGCCATATACGTACGTTCCAGAAAATTCAGTGTGGTAAATGCAACTTCAGACGAGTGTGTTTGGTGCTTTACATAATTTCGTATATGATTGTGTTTTTCATTATATATGACTTTGTATTTGCAAACAAACAAAAAATAAAAAAGGTAAAACAAGTAGGTGTAAGCCTCCACGCAATGATCTTCAGATCGCTAATCATATACGCTGCCACTACGCCGTACAGTGACTATTAAATGACACGAAAATTTGGCAAATATAAAACCAACAATATAGCTCATCTGCATTCACTTCTACCCCATCCACAGTGCCACATATGTTCAGATGAATTCGTCGTCGGTATATTTCGTAATTACATCAACACCGATACCTGACACAGTAGTCGCAGGTTTTGAAATAATTAATTTGTACCGTATGTGATAATGATATATTAGCAGTTATTGAACGTATTGTTATTAAAAATCTATGCATTCTATCCATTTGCGCTATGGAGGCCATATTCACACATCTTAGACAACTCATCATGGATATTACAACTTGAGACAAGTTGATTTGGCGTTGTGTATGACTGTATTGCAGTTTATATAACTTAATTTTTACAAACAAACGTAAATAAAAAATCGTGATGCAAGCCGCAAATTTTTGACTCAGTTTTAAATGAATACAATTAGTGGTCTTAATATTTGTCAGTGAAACGGTGAAGGTCTTTTCCTGTGTGATTTTATGTTTTCATCGATTGAACTATGGAACTGTAACAGCACTGTAAGACGGGGGAACAAAGTCGGTGCGAATAGTGACCGCAGTCGCCTCCCACTGCATCCACCTGATAATGAAGTAATTTTTGTTACTGTAAAACTTAGATATTTGTTAATTTATGCATGAATATCACTTTTGCCTGGTTTTGAGATGGATCCGGCGAAGAGTGATCTCCCCCTGTATGATTCAATATGCGCATCATATGAACTCATATCTAATCTCACATTGAAGATTATAATAGAATCAAACCAAGTGAAATCAAAATCTAAAGAGGATGATAATTTAAAGTTACATATTTTGCCAAATGAAATTTGAATTTGATAAGATGCAAATTCAGGTCAGATCATATTATTGGCTCCATAAACAATCTCAAACAATTACATTTTGCATCGTATCTAATTCCAACGTAAACTGCACATTTAAACAATTTGAATTTAACATATTTATATGATCTCTGGTTTGCTGGGAGGGTTACAGAAAAGTGAGTTATCAATTCTGACTCCACTGACACCCCTACAAGAATCTTACATGCCTCTCCTAAAAATACTTAACTAAACTCGATGTTAAGAAGGGGCTAGAGGGATAACTGAAAAGTGTGTTATGAGTTCTAACTACACTGGATGCTCAGACTAGAATACAGCATGTTCCTCTGAAAAACACCGAACACAGGCTTGAAACTCAATTCGACGAGATCTCACAATGCGTGGTGTTTGTTTGCAGAAAATATTTTACTGAAAGCCAGCTGACAAACGTCATTTATTGCTGATTAGATATGGATTCGTCCGTTCCACGCTGTAAGGAAATGGTTGCATGTATTGAAAAAAAAAAAAAATGGTGTAAATCGTTCAAATACGATGAGCTAACAGCGGAGATAATAAAAATCTTGTACAGTTCTTATGCAGAGATTGTAGTAGGTAGGACAATGCATCTTTTGTAAGGAACCGTGGAATCAGTGTTGATAGACTCACACTCAAATCTCAATCAATACGCTCTCCCGTGAGAGCAACCTCATTAGAGATCTACTTCGTAAATCTCACGCTTGAGATTTTAATGCAAAATCAACTCAATCAACTCAAACCGTAAAAAATGATTCAGTCGCAAAACCCGGCTAAACCTCATGAAATCCGAATGTTGTTGTTTACGTTAGAAAGGATTACTACAATTTTACCAGACTAACAAGAAATTATTGCCGTGTGTGAGTAAACTGTGAAAATACAAGACAATGAGTCTAAAAGGTGAGCCAACTCATCCACGATTTGTTGACTGCTGAGTTGCGTGATTGACAACTCACGCATGAAAAATCTCAAGCGTGAGTTGTGAGAAATTGAGTTTTTTACAACACTGCGTGGAATAAGTGAAAATGATATGAATATTTTACTGAATATGTGAATTACGGTTTAAAATCATGAGTAGACCGTTGAGGCCATTCATATCATTACGATGGATAAGTGATTCCTGAGATTGTTCAACCACTATTGCATAATTGCATAAAACCTGTCAACTATTTTTCCGTAACAGTTTTAAACTGAAATAAAAAAAAAAGTTTTTGGAATTATTTTGACGTTGAACTAAAAATAACTAGGTTGACACACCGTCAATTTTCTAATAACGTGGGGCAAGTGAAAAGTTTATCATTAGAGATTGAATTTGTGTTTGCTCTTTAGGTAGCTATAAGTAAACAAAGTTTGCAATTATTGTAGAAAAAAAAGTACGTGCTGATCAAACAAACACTTAACTCAAAGCCTTAAAAGCTTTAAGAAATCATGGAACTTCTCTAAAAGAGGTTGCCAAACATTACGATATTAATGTGTCTACCTCGGACAGCCAAATGAAAGGAAGACGTTAATTGAAATGATCCAATATAAGAACACATGTGAATGTCGTAAAGCCATTTCAAAACATAAAAATAGGGTATAGGTCTATCAACTTAAAAAAAGGTTCTGAGTACTTTATTTAATGATTCCGTTCCAAGAAACGAAGAAACGATTTCTTCCAAAGAGTTATCCGACGTTATCTCCAACTTTCGTAAAAACAAATAACAGATTAATAATAAATCTACAGATCAGGAATGCAATTGCTGTCTCATGATGTAAAATTCAACATTGAAATTGTTGTAGTTATATTGTTGTCGAATCATTTAAACGAACATTTAAATTGCTTCATTTGTGAGACAAGCGAAAAGGATAATTACATTTTTCAAAACATTGGCTGTATTTTTTTTTTCAATTTTACATAAAAATCAATTGAGCATACCGCTTATATTTGGCGGTAGTCAAGTTAAAAAATATACCTCATTTATTTCAATTTAAAGTCTTTAGAATTTGAAGATTCTCAACTATACACTTTCCATTACCCACTTGCGTGTACATGTTCCTTTCTTTCTTTCTTTACTGACATTACGTCCCCACTGGGACATAGCCAACTTCTTAGCTTAGCGTTCGTATTAGCACTTTCACAGTTATTAACTGAGAGCTTTTTTGCCAAAGTTGCCCATTTAACATTCGTATATCGTATGGCAAGGTACGGTGATTCTTTATGCCCAGCGAAGTCGAGGAAATTTCCATTGCGAAAATATCCTGGACCGACCGAGAATCCATCCCAGATACCATCAACTTGGCTTTAATTGGTAGCTGCGGACTTTACCACTTGGCTAAGGAAGGTCCCATACATATGTTTTGTAGTTATATAAATTATGTTGGGAACACTGGCCAAGTTCTTAATTAAAAGGATGATCATTAACTCTTTAAGGTAGATTTAAAGAGTACTGAAACTCCGTCGAAGACAGCATTGAGCTATCTCTTAGCACATACGAGATATTCAATAATACCTAAAAAATGCATTCTCATAAGTTCTAATGTTCGCGCAGTAGTAGTGCACCTAATTGGAGACCCGACTGTATTCGCATGTCAACTGGACACGAAAGGAGGAAAGCATACTGTGGAGCTGATGTATCACATAATGCTATCCCACTTCGTCCAGAAGATAATCGAAGTTATTTTTAGACATGGCTGCGTGCGTTTAAGTTTAAAGGGGGATGTTTGCATGTGTTGGATAAAATGAAGTAAAACGTTATAATACAATGAGCTGCCGGTAGGCACAATACAATTATTGTATTGTTCTTATGCAGAGATTGTATTAGGTAGGACCTTGCAATTTTTGCAAGAGATTTTTATTTTGCGTGTAGATACTGTCTAAAGCAACGATGGCCCGAAAGGACCTGTGTAAGGTGGAATGTTAGTTCTCCATGGCGCCTATTGACCCAGATATCTAACCTCCAAATCAACCTGTGAGTCCACACTCCCTTGGAGGAACTGTCCCACGCACGCTGCCATTTGACCAAAGAGGCCAGCCTGGCAGTCCTGCGTATGCCTCTTGTGGCGCGCCTTTCGAAGCACTCTATGTCTTCCATGATAAGGATACCAATAGGCACCATACCGGTGATGACGCAGAGTGCATCGTGTGGCACGGTACGGTACGCGCTCGCAACCCTCAGGCACATTAGCCTATAAGTACTCTCTAGCTTGCTACGGTAGCTATTGGTACTTAAAGCCGTGCCCCAAGCCGGGCCACCATACCTCAGTATGGACGAGGCGACACTGGCCAGAAGCATACGCTTACTGGCGTACACCGCAGAGCTATTGAACATCATCCGGGACAGTGCCACAATAGCTGTGGAGGCTCTCTTGCAGGTATAATCAACGTGGCTACCGAAGGTAAGCTTATCGTCGATCATCACCCCCAAGTGTTTGACGGAGCGCTTCGAAGTGATCGTGCAGTCGCCTACACTGATCACCGCTTGCTGCACCGACTTTCGGTTGTTGACAACAACCGCCTCAGTATTGTGGTGAGCCAATTCCAGTTTCCTGGAGCTCATCCGCTCCTCCACAATTGCGATCGAGTGGGCTGCAGTCAATTCCACTTCTTCAATCGATTCACCGTAGACCTCCAGCGTAATATCGTCGGCAAAGCCAATGATGACCACACCCGCCGAGAATGTTAGTCTCAACACCTCGTCGTACATGACATTCCATAACACCGGACCTAGGATGGAGCCTTGAGGGACTCCTGAGGCTATGTGAAAGCACTTCCAACCCACCCCTGTGTCGTAGACTAATACCCGATCCTGGAAGTAACTCCCGAGAATCTTAAACAGGTACTCGGGTATCCCCAGAAGCATGAGCGCATCAGCAATAGCCGCCCAACTAGCACTATTGAATGCGATCCTTACATCCAGAGTCACTACTGCACAGTAGCGAATCCCCCTCCTCTTACGCTGGAGTGCTATCTCAGCGGTTTTTTTAACCGTCAGAATAGCGTCCACGGTGGCCCTCCTTCCGGTAGCAGAACTGGTTGCTTGAGAGACCATTTACACCCTAGGTGTACCTCAACAGTTTGTTGAGGATGATCTTCTCGAGCACCTTCCCCGCCGTGTCGATCAAGCATATTGGTCTATATGCCGACGGGTCTTACTTACTTGATACTTGATGGGCTACAATTCGCTAAGATTAATCTGCGCCGAATGGATGAGTCTTCTCCACTGGGCTCGGTCCTGGGCCAATCGCTTCCAGTCGCCCTGAACGTTAAGTGCCCTTAAGTCCTCCTCAACCGCAAAAAGCCATCGTGTGCGCGGCCTGCCACGAAGTCGGCGGCCTCGTCCGGGTTCTCTGTTGAATATTATCTTTGCTTGTCGTTCTTCCGGCATACGGGCAACGTGACCAGCCCAACGCAGCCTGCCGTGTTTTATGCGCTTGACAATATCCACCTCTTTATACACTTGGTACAACTCGTGATTCATGCGACGCCGCCAGATGCCGTTTTCTAGTTTACCGCCGAGTATTGTTCGCAGCACTTTACGTTCAAACACCCCGAAAGCTCTCCGGTCGACTTCCTTCAATGTCCATGATTCATGGCCATATAGGACAACCGGAAGGATCAGTGTCTTGTATAACGCGAGTTTTGTTTTCGTTTGCAGGCTACGGGACTTCAGCTGGTTACGGAGCCCGTAGAAAGCCCGACTCGCAGCTGCAATACGTCTTTTCACCTCACGGGTAACATCATTATCGCATGTCACCAGTGTTCCAAGATACACAAATTCTTCCACCACTTCAAACTTTTCACCACCTAGCACCATTTCGTTACCACTAACACGTCTGGACCCACGTTGACCACCAGCTATCATGTACTTCGTTTTTGTGGTGTTGATCGTGAGCCCAATCCTCGCTGTCTCCCTCTTGAAAGGCACGAACGCCTCTTCCACTGCCCGACGGTCAATCCCGATGATGTCGATATCGTCCGCAAAGCCAAGGAGCATATGAGAACGTGTGATAATGGTACCGCTTCTCTGCACACCGGCTCTCCTGATAGCACCTTCGAGCACTATGTTAAACAGCAAGTTAGAAAGAGCGTCACCCTGTTTCAATCCATCTAAGGTTACGAACGATGACGAAATCTCGTCCACCACCCGCACACTTGATTTCGATCCATCAAGCGTTGCACGAATCAGTCTAATCAGCTTCGCCGGAAAGCCATGTTCGGACATAATTTGCCACAACTCGTTTCTCTTCACTGAATCGTACGCTGCTTTAAAATCTACAAACAGATGATGAGTCTGCAAGTTGTACTCCCGGAATTTATCTAGGATTTGACGCAGGGTAAACATTTGATCCGTTGTTGATCGGCCCTCTCGAAAACCAGCTTGGTATTCGCCGACAAAGGACTCCTCATACGGTCTCAATCTGTTGAACAGAATTCCAGACATGATTTTGTACGCCGAATTAAGGAGTGTTATCCCTCGGTAATTGGCGCACTCCAGTCGATGCCCTTTCTTGTACAGAGGGGAAATGAGACCTTCCAACCAACTAGTAGGCATTTGTTCTTCCTCCCATATCCTCAATATAATACGGTGGAGGAGTTCGTGCAGCTGCTCACTTCCGTGTTTGAGAAGTTCGGCCGGGAGCTCGTCCTTCCCAGCAGCCTTGTTGTTCTTCAGCCCATTGATAGCTTTTTTTACCTCATCTAGCGTTGGAGGTTCCACAGCCTGTCCATCGTCATCGATTTGAAATCTGCTACCAGATCCACTTCCATTATCCCCGACGGGTCACCGGGTGGTTTTCCCGCCTTTGACAATAGTACCAGGCTCTGCCGCTTCCACAGCTCTGGAAAAACTCCCTTAACCAGGCATATCTGCATGGCAGATCTGAACATCCCGGGAGCATCCGCAATTGCAACTTTGAGGGCCAGGTTTGGAACTCCGTCCGGACCTCACCTGAGACCTTACCTTATTCTGAGGGATTTTGCAATCCATGCAAGTTCCTCATCGATTACCCTCTCCTCATCGCCAGCCCCAGTCCCCAGCTGTCCTACGAAAGGAGGCCAAGGACTAGGGTTATGGCGCGGAAAAAGCCTCTGGATGATCCCCTCCAGTATCTCTGGAGATTGTTCTGTAGGAGCCATTGCACCTCTTGTCTTCGCCATAACGATCCTGTAGGCATCGACCCACGGATTAGTATTGGCACTCTGACAGAGTCCCTCAAAGCAGGCCTTTTTGCTTGCCCTTATCTCGGACATCAGCGCGACTTTGGGAGCAGTGAATACCACCCGTCGTTCATCTCTCTCCTCCTCAGTACGTGCTCGCTGCATCCGCCTCCTGGCCCGTAGGCAGGCAGGGCGCAGGTTCACAATCGCTTGAGGGTGGACTTGTCTAGGCATAATCGTATCGCATGCACGCAAGAGCACCGCTACCAGCTCGTCCCCACTTAAGCCGAGTAGGTTACGCTCACGGCGGAGCGCCTCTCTAAGTACTTCGCCATTGAAGTACGATGTCTTCCACCTATGAGGGCTTGGCCTTGACCTAGCCCCTTCCTCTACCCACTGCCTACTGTTGTTGTAGTCGATACTGTAGCGCTCCGCTACTGTAGGTGGTCGCTGTGAGTCGAACTACTTGTTAGGCCATGACTACAATAAGTAACGTCGATAATCGACTCCGTTCCGTTTCGGCTAAAGGTACTTTTAGTACCAACATTAGCCAGATCGACATCTAGCACGGCCAGTGCCTCTAGCAGGATTTGACCCCGCTGGTTCGTGATACGGCTTCCCCATTCCACAGCCCAGGCATTGAAGTTGCCCGCTATTACTACTGGCCTTCGCCCTGTCAGCACGGTCGTCATACAGTCCAGCATCTGCGTGAACCGCTCGATCGACCAACTCGGAGGTGCATAGCAGCTACAGAAGAAGACCCCGTTTATCTTGGTGATCACGATGCCCTCGTAAGTAGTAGACACCAACTCCTGGACGGGGTATTTACCCGTCGTCCATATCGCCGCCATTTTTCCGGATCCATCCATGACCCAGTTGTCGTTACCAGCGGGTACTCGGCATATCGGACCCATGCTTGATGGCGATATCCGTCCCCACTCAGCAATTGTTGAGCTGCGTCACAGTGGTTCAGGTTCAGCTGCGTTACCTGCACTGTGAATTTTCAATTATGGCTCTCTTGAAGGTCGGGCACCTTGAGCCTCCCGTTGGATGCTTGTTGTTCGCAGACTTCCCGGAACAAATCAAACACTTGGGAGGATTTTTGCAGCCTAGTGCCTTATGACCGTCCTCACCACATCGCCTACACAACTTGGTCCTATCAGAGCCTTTACAGCCCCAGGACTTGTGTCACGGTTCCCTACACCTGAAGCAGATCACCGGTTGCTCGTGTATGGTCAATGAGCATACTGACTATCCCACCTTGATCTTCCCTACCTTAGCGGACTTATTAGCATCCCTCACAGGTAGCTGTACTCTCCGTAGCCGAACGGCAGCGTTAGGCACCTGTAACTCACACTGTTGCCGCAGTGCCGTGACGAGCTCTTCTGCGTCAGTGATCTCGTCAAGATTCATCACCTTCAGAGTCACTGCCTGTGTTAGAGCCCTCACCTCGACATCCTTGCCAAGGACCTCTTCCACCAAACTTTTGTAGGCGGCGCTCTCTCGCTCCTTGTCATGCTTGAGCTCGAGGATCATTTCACTTGTACGAGTGCGTCTGACACTGCGTACGTCGGCTCCTAGATCTGCGAGCTTCGCGTCGCTGCGCATCGCCTCCAAGACTTCCGAGTACTTTCACGCTTGGCACCTACCCTCATACCTTTCTTTGGCCTGGTATCCCTACGCTCCTGCACTTCGTGCTTCTAGTTTCTCTTCTTTCGCTCTACAGTTGTCCAGGGAGCGTCCTTCCCCTGATCCGCCCTAACCTGTGGTGTTTGAGGACCTCTCAATGGTCGCAACCCCCTGTTCCCATCAATCCGTGAGGGGCCAGCCTTTTCGGGCCCACCCTTCCCAGCTTTCCGGGACGCCTGGCTGGGGTCCGACTTTCCGGCACTGCTGCCGACTTTCGGGGTTAGTATCCGCCTAGCCTTGCGAGCGCCGCCTGGTAGCTCCCCTGACGGCTGCCTCACACGCTTCTGCAATTGCTTGTTGTAATCATTCGCTTCTACACTTTTAGGGCTACCCGCAAAAACGAAGGCCTCCGTCTGGGTAGACTTCGGCACCTTCAATTCCACGGGTTCTGCCGCTGCCACAGTCGCCATGGGTTCAGCTTGGCCGCCATCATCGACTTACGAAGTCTCATCAAGGCCTGCTTGAGGTCCTTACTGATGTTGGACTTCGAGGACGCAAAGTTAATGATGGATTCAAGCTGCTGTGCAGCCACTTCCTTCGCAGAGAGCCCATCTCTACTTCTATTGATGGCCCTCATAAACCACGCTCCATCCATAACCTCACCCGATACGTTAGCCGGGGATGAAATATGGTGTCCAGCAATAGCACTACGCGCGCAGCTGCCTCCTCCTGCTTCTGCTCTCCTCAACGGAGACCTAGCTAACCCACTTCTTGCGAAGGGGTTCACTTCCCTACTACCGCTACCTACGACACTACTGTTGTTTTGATTCAAGTTTGTGCTCATTTAGGATCCCACGAGTTGCACGGGAAAAGAGGTCCACCACGCCAGAGCCTTGCATCAACGCGGTAAGGGACAAATTACTGTGAGGGGTGCCCAGGTGCCCCACAGGCTTCGTTTACGATCGAGCACCTTTTTCACCCCCTCGACCACTCATTCCATGGCACGGGTCGCTTGACACCTTGAATAAGTCCCCTTGGAAGTGATCCAAAGTGGTAGGCATTACCAAGCCAGGTAAGGACCCCACCTGTCCTTCGAGCTACAGGCCGATCAGTCTGCTATCCTCAATAAGCAAACTCTTCGAAATATACTCCAGGCTTCTGTCCTACACCGAGGCCAACAACATACTTCCGGAAGAGTAATTTGGGTTCCGCCGAGGTCACTCGATGGTCCATCAGCTCCAAAGAGTTGTGAATTCCATCAACCAATCGTAAACGATCTCGAAGACGACAGTCATGGCCCTGCTCGATGTCGAAAAGGCTTTCGACAATATGTGGCACGACGACCTAGTCCACAAACTTATCCAGTACAACTTTCCGGGTTACCTGGTGAAGATAATTTCCGGCTATCTTGAGGGAAGAACATCGCAAATCTGTGTAGGCAGTGCACTTTCGGATCCCTATCCGATTCCCGCCGGAGTCCCTCAAGATAGCATTCTGGGACCCTTGATGTACAACCTGTACACAGTTGACGTCCCTCCGCTCCCAGAAGGAGACTCCTTGTCGCTATTTGCAGACGACTCTGCGATCACCTACTCAGGACGTGTCATACGCCCTCTTGTGGTTAGGCTCCAGAGCGGTCTTGACACGTACATCAAATTCCCCAAGGATTGGAAGATACATGTCAACGGTTCCAAAACTCAAACTATAGTATTTCCTCACCGAAACTCCGAGCGACTCAAACCGCAAACAAAAATCCGCATCCAATATACGGAAATCGAGTGGTCCTCTGAGGTCCGCTACATTGGACTGGGTTCGGTGATAGGGGTGTGTCGTCAAAGCATTCCGAATATGCTGTCTTTCCTTTTCGTCGATGATGCCTTTTATCGTCCTTTCCTTGTACCCATTGATCCTTGCCGTCTCGTAGATATATTCCAGTTCCTTGGTCTTTCCGTCTTCGCTGAGGGGTAGAGTTTGCATATTGTGGATCATGTGGTGAAACGCTGCCATCTTATGCTGGAACGAATGATTCGATGTGTAGGGGATAACTCGCTGGGTGATTGTAGGCTTCCTATGGATTTCGAAGTAGAACGATGAACTTTCTTTCCTGGTGACAAGTAGATCCAAAAACGTTAGTTTGTCAATTATTTTGAATATAACTTATCTTGTCAAATTGGAACCTAAAAAAAATGCATTTTTTTATTTTTGAAATTAGCTATTTTTATTTAAGTTCTTGAAATATAAGTCATCATTTCAATTTGACTCTAATACGATTTTTTTACCATAGAGAGACAAAAGTGAGAGAATGAGCTTAGTTGATTCCACGTCCATTAGGTTGTGCATATTGCCACGGTATGCACGAATATTTTTAGGAATACTGTGTATCAGCAATCACTGGTACATAACTGTAATTAGTTCAACAATGGTATAACCCGACAAACACGAAGCACGAAAAGTCATTATCAGATAAAATTTGTATTAACGAAATTTGAATAAATAGACAGTTCGTGCTGTGTTGGTACACCGAAAGCAAAAATGAGTTGCATTCTCTAAAGACGTATCTCCCTTTGCGTTGGTTAGGCTCCGTCATGGAGGTTGGATATCGTAGAGAGCACGTTCCAAACGACCGAACCGCACTCACGTATTCTCGCATTTAATGTAGCACTAGCAAAAGTGACAGCAACGGCGGAATTGGTTGATATGGTCATTTAATTTAAACAATATGCTTGCCAGGGTTTGAGTGGGGGTATTCACATGGTGAAGAACGAACTATCAACGAGACCAACCTTCTCTCATGCATTTGAAGACGGTTATTTATCTTCTTGCTATAACTGTCCAACGCTTTCCGAAGGAAGTAAAGTGAATAAAGGGGTAAAACTTTTGCCAGTCAACAACGAGTGTGTACACTGTGAGTGTGTGTATGTACGCAACATGAGATTACCTATAGCTAAACACATTACCGCAAATAAATGGACAGGACGTGTACAGTCTGTGTCTGACTTTGTCACGTTCCATAGAACTTATTCACTTCTCAAAATTTGCTCATTTCACTCAAGCCACTTGTAGATGCTGACAAATCCATTACCAGTTTTCCAGCAAGCATGAGGTTTTCTAAAAAATCAATCTTCGATTTACACTTGTGATAGTCGAACTTCGTTTTACGAGTTTTTTGAATGTTCAGTGTCGTCAGCAAAGCAGTTTTGATTTTGATTATTCTTTTTGTCCTCCTGAAGAGGTTAAAAAAGAAATACATGATTTACTTATAATCGTAATCGTTTGTAAGACGAAGAGAAGTTAATCTGGCATTTGTTGGGAAGGGCTTCCTCAATAATATTATTTAGTTAATTTCAATATAAGTGATCTATAAAATATTGAAGCTATATAAAAAGCAACAATTATGTTCGATGTCCGTGTGACATCGGAACATTTCTAGAATCCCACTCAGTGTCAGTCCCATAGTGGGATCATGGCTACCAAATATTGCCGCATGGGTGCTAAATATATGACTAGCGGAGGATCTTCTCACGCTAAGGACGTCTTTTCTGTGAAGGAAGATAAGTTTGTATTCTCGAATTGCAGAGCATCCTTAAGTCTTATTGAATTGCTCTTCGCGCAAACCAATCCTTAAGACTCATATCAGACTGATGTACGGAAACGTTTTTCGTAACCGGAATTCCCCAAGCATAATCTCCAACAATTAACATTTTTCTGTTAACGAACGCTTGCCTAACAATCATACCCATCAGGTAAATCATGCTCTTTCAGAAGCTAGCTAGTATTCTTCCATCGGGTAGCCGTTCAAATCTTTCCAATTTGAATAGAAGTACCTAAGGAAATCCCTATACCAATATTCTTCACATAGCTCGTTTATGTTGCGTCCTCCGCTTTCAACTTCCCAAAAATAACTGAGGCGCGGTTTCCAACGCAAAGTGAAAATGACTCGCCCGACCGTGTTCACAGTCCGACGGCATAAAGAAGCTACTATTTACAAGCCAAAAAAAATGATAACCTGCTGATCAGACGTGCGGCAACGTGCCCTGTACCTCTCGATAGACTCACTGAAGCGATCTTCGAGAGTTTGTATCTCGGCCAGACGGTGGACCTCAGAATTTTGCATTCTCCTAGGTGCATTCAGGGCCATTCACAGAAACTTGTTCTGAACCCTCTGGAGTTTTAAATGGTGTGATTTAGCGCAGTGCTCCCAGACCGGCATGTCGAACTTGGTCACGGGACGGATAATTTGTTTGTAGACAGCAAGCTTGTTCTTTTGAGACAGTGTTGTGTTGACCTACGGTTACAACATTCGCAGCATCGTGCTGCACCTCGTGGCCGTTTTGTCAACTAGTTGTCGAAAGATCAGCTTGCTGTCCAAGGTCAAGCCTGTGCCGTTCAGGGTGATTTTGCAATCCTCAGCCGGAACAAGCCTGGGGGATTTGGAGTGGGGGAAGAGGATGACCTGGGTCTTCGCCGCGTTAATACATATCTTCCAGCTGGTAAGGTATTCTGTCAGGACAATCAGGCCTCGTTGGAGTTTTGCCGTGAGCGCTCTGATCACTCTACCACTGCAGACGATGGAGGTGTCATCTGCGAACAGAGACAGCGCACCGCCTTTTGAGAGTACGGGCATATTGGAGATGAACAGGTTGAATAGCAGGGGCCTGCTTTCGATTGCGACCCATCACTATGGGCCGCGGCTAGTCTGCAGCTGCTAGGGGATGGTACACAAATTATGTCACGCTAAATTTCAACTTTTTTGACCCCCTCCCCCCCCCCTTTGTCACGTTTTTTGTATGAGCCCTCCAATTTTTTTGTAAGGCTTGTCACGCTTGGCTTGACCCCCTCCCCCCCTCGGAGCGTGACGTATTTTGTGCATGACCCCTAGCTGCAGTGAGACTTTCTCGCTAGGCCACACCAAGCAGGTATGCTAGCGCCGGGGAGCAGTCGCGGGAGCGCGGAATCGCGGAGAAAACGGAGGTGCATTTCGCACAAGAAAACTAAACTTATTTCGGAAGCGAACAAATCGGAAAACACGTCCTTGCTGAACGGCTGTCCGAAACAGAATGAGCGAATAATGTTGTTGTTGTTGTTTGATTGAGAGGGACTTTAACCCGAAGGTCATTCGTCCCTTTTGAGCGAATAAGTAGGGATTGGTCTCCTTTTATAGTGCGAATCGGAACCCAAAAGAAGCGTGGAAAACTGCATGAACGTGATTGGTTGCGTAAGAAAGGGGTCGACATTTTCCCAATTTTCAAAAGTTTATTGTCTATCAACATAAATATAAAATATCCCAGAGTTGTGTGTCTGTCATTAACGCTCTGAATTGTTTCTTTGAGCGCTACAACAGCAAATTAAAACCATTATAACAGTTAATTCAAATGTTAGAACATTACATTAGATTTTCAATTGACACCGACGTACCATTGCTGTAAGACGCCAAAGGGAAACAATTAAAATTATACCATCAGTAGGGCAAGGCCAACGAATCACAGCTGCTGTTGCTCCTTGATTATGTTGTAGAGTAGAGAAGTCATCTCATATATGGTATCTTCGGCAACGCCTGGCAGCATGCGGTCCATTTTCGCCGACGCTGTTTTATACACCAACGAATATCTTCCAGCGTTTTGGAATACCTAATCAATGAGGCTTGTTATATTATTCGCAAGAACGCTGAGGGTATCATCTTCCTTTGTGAACTTCTTGTTTTCAGAACACTGCGATTGGTGAAAGTAATTGGTCCGACCTTCATCAGTTCTTTCTTGTTCGACTTAATTTTCAGCGGCTTCATACTGCTTTGTGGTTGAAGAGGTTTTGAGCTTGCGGGAAGTTTCCGACAGGAACGATAAGTCCTCCACAAACTTCAACTTCGAACTTCCGCTTGATGGGCCTGGAAGTGGCTCTCCTCCTTCGCTACCGGATTTCTTCTGAACAATTTTTTTCCTGTACCGAGGGAGGAGATCCACGCAGTTTTGCACATATCGCCAGTTCGGTTAAGCAGCTTCCCTATTTTCCTCCAGGCCCGATCGATCGCACCATAGTTGTAATGGTCACGATGAGAAATTTCCCAAACTTCAGGGTGACCCTTTACAGCTGCAGCCAGCTATTTCTTGTCTTCAGATGAGAATAAATCTGTTCTTCTTTTCTTCTTCTGGAGTTTTCCAGCGGCTGCTTGCGAAAAAACAGCAGGAGAGGCTTCTGTGTCGAAGTTCCAGTTATATCACACCAGAATTTGGGAATATACCCGGAAGCAAAACTTCTTAAAAGTAGCTTTTTAAAAACAGGTTTGATAAACTCAAATCCCTTCTGGAGCAGAACAGGATAAATCCCATCTGCTCCTGGAGATTTGAAAGGAGCAAAACAATGAAAAGTCCATTGAATCGATTCAGTAGTTACGATACTGTGAGCCAAGGTCAGAGACTCGTAATTTTATGAAAAAAAACGTTTAGTTCATTCATAGATGACCAAGGATCTTGTTCTGCCGGCTAACTTCACTAAAACTAGAAACATTTTTTCAAAGGTTCTTCCAGCCAGATCGTTCAGCAGATCGAAGAGCCTTCTTGTAAGCCCTACGAGCCGACTTAACGACTCTGATTCAGCTGAACGGCGTCTGTTCCAACTCCTTCTACATTGTTTCCTGAGTTCTGTCAGATCGGAATTCCACCATGGGATACCTCTTGTAGTCTTCACAGACCACAGAGGCCATGCTTCTTCAAGACCTTCCATAATGTAGGATGTTGTAGTTCAATGGCATCATCCTATAGACTTGAATTTTCATAAGATGGAGAGTATCCCTGAAATTTGTTCGCAGCATTTTATTTATGTGGGAGTATGATGAGTTGAGTTTTGTAAACAATAAGTGAAATTCTGAAAATTTTAATGAAAAATTTATACCTATTCTTATAATCTGCAAAACCTTTTCAGTTTTCTCTGTATTCCTCTCTGGCTACGTTCTAAAGTTAAAAAGTGAGAAACGATGATGATTGCATGCCTAATCATTGCAGGTCTATTGAATTTACACAATTTCAATGGATGTTCCAAAAACCATAACTCCTGTAAATGTAATCGAACAAATGCTTCCATTAGCGCGAGTTTGTTTTCACAATAATAAATTTGTGAAAGCTTTCAATTACCGTCATTAAGCCGCACTCTATCCATTTTCGTCGGAAGGAAATTCCGCTGCATCAAATCTCTCGTGACCCGACCGACGTTGAGGTTGCTCTGCACTGTTTGTCCAGAATTTGATGCTGGGTGGGAACAAACTCGACTTGGAGGGAGTCGTAGGGCACACCATCTATAAGGGGAAACACGGCTAGCCAGCAATGAGTAAAGGCGCAATACTGGTGGACTAAAGTGCGAGGCTAGTGTAGGCTTGCCGGTACGCGCTTCCATCACAGTGGCCAAATGTTTTAATGATGCGTGTCCTTCTCCTGACATAATGGCACCGGGTGGCGTTTCACAGTGGTAATGTCCATAGGCCAAAAATCGAAAAAGAAGTTGATCCATTTAGATCTCAGAAATGCGGGGCCAGATAGCTTACCTAACGTGGCTAGCTAAGCGTTAAACTTTATATGATCTGTCAGAGAAGGACCCCAATATGAACAAGGATCTTTTTCATAATGAGCTTGACTTCTGTAAGCATTTAATATCACTCTCTCATTACACATTCATTCACTTAGGTTTGAAAAACCTCAATATTGTTGTAGTACCGTAAAACGGGATATCTTTGGTAATGCGGGTAACTTTGATAGTGCGTCACCAAGCACATACTAAACCAAATATCATAATTTCTGTTAATCGGTTAAGCAAAACTAAAGAATATTAGTATGACACTACATGTAACAAGAGTTGTTTGCATTTGAATTGAGAACATTTGAGTCTTTATATACCAATTTTAAAAATTGACACGATTTCAGCACTTTCGAAACGCTTACAAACAATCTGTTCTACGATCACTATTCGATGTAGTTTTGAATAGTTGGCCACTTATCTTTGTTAGCGAAGTTATCATAGAACTTGACTATGGTCTCAAATCTCTTATCGATTATCATTTTCACAAACTGGGACTATTTTTGTAATCTAAGTCAGAAATTTCCATATAACGATAAACACCTCTGCCGACCTCTGCCCTATAAAGGTTATGTAATACATTCAATTTTGTTCGATTTATACTTCATTATCAAAGTTACCCCAAAACAGAAAGCCGACTTTCGATTATTTGAAAAAATATACATGCAAGCAAAATAAATCTTTTGGCAATCCTTCAACTGCAATCGATAACTAGGATGCCAGTACTTATTTTAAAAATATAACCTATAATTCTTTGAAACAGCATGCATAAATATTCAAGTTTGCTTCGGAAAAACTATCAAAGTTACCCCGTTTTACGGTATTCTATTTTCAAGCATAAAAAGCTGTTGTAATGTCTCCAGAATAAGCAATTGTAGTGTTTCTTTCAATGTGAAATATTTCAGAGCGTTACTAACACACAACTGTGGGATTTTAGGATTCATTCAAATATTTCGTAAACGCAATGGGGGAGGGAGAGGACATTCCGTAGATTTACACTAAAAAAAAGTGTCCATAAAAAAGCTTTTACAAATTGGCAAATTTTACGTTACGTAATGTTTGAATCGTACCTTATCATCACTTCTAACGGGATTTGAGAGCGAATGAACTTTCTAGGATTGATAATATCTATGTTCCTATACAAAATTGATTCCTTGTCAATAAGTGAAAGTGCTCTGAGAACACGTAACACCATACACCACCGTCTCAGTAGAGATGTAATGTCAAAAAGTAGAGCACTATAGTTATGAATATGTTAGCATTACCTGACCTCGACATACGCACATTCAGAATAATTGTGAGTACCGTGAAACGGGGTAACTTTGATAGTGCGAGACCCCCAACATATTAAACGAAATAATGAAGTTTCTGTCAATCAGTTAAGAAAAACGAATGCAAAAGTGAAGAGTATGAGTATGACACATCATGTCAAAGCCATTTTCGTTGGAATCAAGTGCATTTGAGGAATTTTATGCAAATATAAAAAATTTACTGGATTTTAGCATTTTGCAACGCTTACAAACAATCTGTTCTACGACCACTATTTGATAAAGTCATAATGAATTCGTCACTTACCCATGACAATCTAGTTATAGTAGAATATGAATTCAGTCTCAAATCTCTTAGCGAAAACCATTTTTACAAACTGTAATCTAAGTCAGAAATTTCATTATAGCGTTAAACGCCTAGAGGTATGCAACGCCCTATAAATGTTCGTTATTCATTCAATCTTGTTCGATTTATACTCCATTATCAAAGTTACCCCAAAACAGAAATCCGACTTTCGATTATATGAAAAATTATATATCCATTCAGAATAAATCTTTTGGCAATCTATCAAGTGCAATCGATAGCTAAGATGTCAGTACTTGTTTTAAAAATATAAATCGTAATACTTTGAAACAGAATGCATAAATATTGAAGTTTTCTTCGAAAAAACTATCAAAGTTACCCCGTTTTACGGTACCGTAAAACTGTTAGTTTTTCCGAAAAAAAAACTTGAATATTTGTGCATGATGTTTCAAAGATTTTAAATTTTTATTTTGAAAATAAGTACTGGCATCCAAGCTATCGATTGCAGTTGATAGATTGCCAAAAGATTTATTTTGAATGGATAAATAATTTTTCATATAATTGAAAGCCGGTTTTCTGTTTAAGGGTTACCGTAAAACGGGGTAACTTTGATAATGCGGGTAACTTTGATAGTGCGAGACCCACAACATATTGAATGAAATAACGAAGTTTCTGTTAATCAGTTAAGCAAAACGAATGCAAAAGTAAAGAGTATTAGTATGACACCTCATGTCAAAACTATTTTCATTGGAATGCACTTGATTGGGGCTGTTTATACGAATATTAAAAATTGACACAATTTTAGCATTTTCGAAACGCTTACAAACAATCTGTTCTACGATCACTATTTGATGTAGTTTTGAATAGTTGGCCACTTATCTTTGACAGCCTAGTTATCATAGAACTTGAATACGGTCTCAAATCTCTTAGCGAATCGCATTTTCACAAACTGGGACCATTTTTGTAATCTAAGTCAAAAATTTCCATATAACGTTAAACGCCTAGAGGTATGCAATGCCCTACAAATGTTCGTTATTCATTCAATTTTGTTCGATTCATACGCCATTATCAAAGTAACCCCAAAACAGAAAACCAACTTTCGATTATATGAAAAATTATATATCCATTCATAATAACTCTTTTGGAAATCTATCGACTGCAATCGAAAGCTAGGATGCCAGTACTTGTTTTAAAAATATAAATTATTATTCTTTGAAACAGCATGCATAAATATTCAAGTTTTCTTCGAAAAAACTATCAAAGTTACCCCGTTTTACGGTACTTTGATAATGGAGCATAAATCAAACAAAATTGAATGAATTACGAACATTTATAGGGCATTGCATACCTCTAGGCGTTTTTCGTTACATGGAAATTTCTGACTTAGATTACAAAAATGGTGTTCGCCAAGAGATTTGAGACCATATTCAAGTTCTACTATAACTAGACTGTCAAATATGAGTGACTAACTATTCAAAACTACATAAAATAGTGATTCTAGAACAGGTTGTTCGTGAATGTTTCGAAATTGCTAAAGTTGTATCAATTTTTAATATTCGTATAAAAAGCCTCAAATGCACTTGATTCCAATGAAAATAGCTTTGACATGAAGTGTCATACTAATACTCTTTACTTTTGCATTTGTTTTGCTTAACTGATTAACAGAAATTGTGATGTTTCGTTTAGTATGTGGTGGGTTACGCACTATCAAAGAATATACGAATACGAAATATTAATATGCGTCTCACATGTTCTCGATTCAAATTAAAATAACTCTGACATGAAGTGTCATACACCCCAACCTCTTTTTACGACCGTTATCGGGGGGTCGTAAAAAAAATCGGTCGTAAAAAAAATCAGGGTTATAATTATGTTATTGAAAAATGCAACGTCTAGATGCGGAAATACTGATTCGAGATCTTTGGCAAAGTTGAAGCATGAGTTGAGAACTTTCCAAAATGGCCGTTCAAGTTTTCATATTTTGGTAAAAGATGGCAACACTGCTCAATTGTTATCAAAAGAGCCAATTTTATGGGGGTGTGATTTGCAAATACCAAAAAAATTTAGAGATAACGATACCGAATGTTCACCAAAGTCGAAGGAAGTGTTGCGTGCCATACAATCGGCCGAATCACAAATGTTCATGTGGCTGGCAACACTGTTTAAGAAGAATAAAGTAAAGATCAAAACCATCAAACTTGAGCGGAACAGAAAAATATAATGCTTAGCAAAATAGCAATACTCTTCAACTGTAATCCAGTTTTTTATGAAGGGTTCAAATTTTTTTTCGTAGCTGGCAACACTGCTTAAGTGAAATTGCGCCACCTGGCAGTACAAGTGTGCATGCAACTATTGTTTTGCGGATATCTCAGGATCCTGACCACTTAGAAAGATGGCGTCTTCGGCAAAGTTGTTCAGTAGCTCAAGGACTATAATTATAAACGCTATGAGGTTCAAAATTTTGCCACCAGGCGGCGCTAGTGAGCATGAAACTTTTGTTTTGCGGATATCTCAGGATCCTGGCCATTTAGAAAGATGGTGTCTTCGGCAAAGTTGTTCAGTAGCTCAAGGACTATCATAATTCTAGCCAAGAGATTCGAGATTTTGCCACCAGGCGGCGCTAGTGAGCATAGAATTTTTGTTTCCGGATAGCTCAGGATCCTGACCACTTAGAAAGATGGCGTCTTCGGTAAAGTTGTTCAGTAGCTCAAGGACTATCATCATAAACGCTATGAGGCTCAAAATTTTGCCACCAGGCGGCGCTAGTGAGCATGAACTTTTTGTTTTGCGGATATCTCAGGATCCTGGCCATTTAGGAAGATGGCGTCTTCGGCAAAGTTGTTCAGTAGCTCAAGGACTATCATCATGAACGCTATGAGGTTCAAAATTTTGCCACCAGGCGGCGCTAGTGAGCATGATTTTTTTGTTTTGCGGATATCTCAGGATCCAGGCCATTTAGAAAGATGACGCCTTCGGCAAAGTTGTTCAGTAGCTCATGGACTATCATTATAAACGCTATGAGGTTCAAAATTTTGTCACCAGGCGGCGCTAGTGAGCATGAATTTTTTGTTTTGCGGATATCTAAGGATCCTGGCCATTTAGAAAGATGGCGTCTTCGGCAAAGTTGTTCAGTAGCTCAAGGACTATCATAATTCTAGCCAAGAGATTCGAGATTTTGCCACCAGGCGGCGCTAGTGAGCATATAATATTTGTTTTCCGGATAGCTCAGGATCCTGACCACTTAGAAAGATGGCGTCTTCGGCAAAGATGTTCAGTAGCTCAAGGACTATCATCATGAACGCTATGATGTTCAAAATTTTGCCACCAGGCGGCGCTAGTGAGCATGAATTTTTTACTTGTTTTTAATTATGAATCGTGGTACGGCTAACCAGCCGAGTGGAAGTTTAACAACTACCGAAAGCTAAACATGACATATATTTTGCAATTGGATTAAATGGACAAATTGATGTGAAGTTTTGCGAAAAAGTTACACGTCTTCTCATTTAGAATCGAACTCACGACTCCCTGATCTCTAGTTAGGGTGCGTTACCACTATGCCATGAGAGGACCCATGAACGCAGAAGTTAACCTGAATTCGATTTCAGCTCAATAATCACGTGGTCCTCTTTCGCAAAGTGCACCTCTTTCGGAAGAATTAGATGCCCATCCAAACACAACGCTTTCTATATATGCCTAGCCCGAGAGCGCATTATTTTTTATGTATGGAAATAGCTCACTACACTAGCCAGCAACTGCGCTGGCTGAGGTTTCTATTGTGTGGGCTTCCAATGGGTCGCGACGTTCTCAAACGACCGGTTACGGAATAATAATTAAAAACAAGTATTTATCGAGCAATAGACTCATGTTCCGTGCCTGGAATCAGAAAATCAAGCAATAAAATTTGGAAATGATTCTGAAGCTTCCTCCCTGGTATAGTACCAATGGGTACATAGAAAATCCAATGTTGAAACATTGGAACAAATGTCAAATAAAATAATTAATAATTTCAGGCAAAAATAGTTACAATCTTCTATTGCCACGATTAATGCGTTATATGTTTAGGTTAAGTTAGGTTAAGTATAAAGAAAAAACAAAAAGAATGACGAAATTGTTCAAAGTGAATTCTGCCACTGGGTCCCGATAGCCAAATTATTGGATTGAATTCCACTTCTGCATTTGCCTCCGTCAAAAATTTTTGAACATGTTTTTGGATCTAAAAAAATAACTACATAATTAAAACCTTATTTTTTAAATAATCAATCATTTACCTTTGGCTTCAACACAAATGATCTGCCTCTATTTTATTTGATTTGCATCTTACAGTTATTGACCAGGAAACCTTGAATCTAGAAGGAAATCGCTCTAATATTTCTTGTATTCAATTTTCTAATAAATTACTTACCTTCAGAAAGGAATTGCAATAATAAACTTCACTTCAAACCACAATGAAATTCTGATGATGATCCAGAGATGCTGGTTGATAATACATTATGGTTTCGATTCTGACAAACAGTTCACATGAGAGACTCGAAAATTGACCAGCCTTGTGAATGTTATATGCAAAGCACTCACCAAGTATAGACCAAGAACAAATAATTTTTGTATGGACTCAGAACTTCAACTTTTATTTGAAGCCTTGTAAATCTGAACGGATTTAATGATGATAAGTATTGAAATGTTATTGAAATATGTGTGTAACGCAGGAAGTAGAGATTATATGCAATTTCCGATAAGTATGCCTGTTCCAATTATTTCAGTGTAGGTCTAGCGCTATCATTATAAAAGCCATGAGATTGAAAATGTTGCCACCAGGTGGCGCTAGTGAGTATGAAACTTTCGTTTTGCGGATATCTCAGGATCCTGACCACTAAGAAAGATGGAGTCTTCGGTAAACTTGTTGAGTAGCTCAACTTTGCCCAAGACGTCATGTCTATGTAGTCAGGATCCTAATATATCCGCAAAACAAAAGTTTCATGCTCACAAGCGCCGCCTGGTGGAAAAATTTTGAATCTTATAGCTTTTATAATGATAGTCCTTGACTGCCCATAATTGCAAAACAGTCACATTCGACATTTTTGACCAAATGGAGTTAATACCATGGAGAGTCATCAAATGATAAATTCTTTCGATCAACTTACTGAAATCTGTGAGATTGTTCTAGAAAATTCGAAAAAAATACCAAGTTGTTTTGTCACATTGGTAATTATAACCGCATAACAGTCACATTGCGATTAGAAGTGGGCCTCGTAATGTGATAGCAATGAACTTTCTATCAGAATTATTTTCTGACAATTCGCCCAGTATGCGATATGAGTTGTACAAAATTTCAGCCTCAAATAAAAAATTTTGGGTTCCTGGTAATTTTTAGAAATTTTAGTTTCCTCCCATACTGTCATGGAATGCACACTTGGTGTTCCTTTTACTCAATGCCTACTTTTGTCGAATGTTACAAATATGCAGTTATGGGCAGTTGAGCTGATGAACAACTTTGCCCAAGACGCCACATTTTTGAATGGTCGTAATCCAGAGCTATCCGGAAAACAAAAATTCTATGCTCACTAGCGTCGCCTGGTGACAACATTTTGAATCTCATAACTTTTATAATGATAGCGCTTGAGCTATTGAACAACTTTGCCGAAGACGCCATATTTTTAAATGGCCAGGATCCTGAGCTATCCACAAAACAAAAGTTCTATGCTCACTAGCGCCGTCTGGTGGCGGAATTTCGAATCTCATAGCTTTCATAGTGATAGCGCTTAAGCTACTGAGCAACTTTGCCGAAGACGCCATCTTTCTAAGCAGTCAGGATCCTGAGCTATCCTCAAATCAAAAGTTCTATGCTCACTAGCGCCGCCTGGTGGCAGAATTTTGAATCTCATAGCTTTTATAGTGATAGCGCTTAAGCTACTGAACAACTTTGCCGAAGACGCCATCTCTTTAAGCGGTCAGGATCCTGAGCTATTCGCAAAACCAAAATTCTATGCTCACTAGCGCCACCTGGTGGCGGAATTTTGAACCTTATAGCGTTTATAATGGTAGTCCTTGAGCTACTGAACAACTTTGCCGATGGCGCCATCTTTCTAAATGGCCAGGATCCTGAGATATCCGCAAAACAAAAGTTTCATGCTCACTAGCGCTGCCTGGTGGCAAAATGTTGAACCTCATAGCGTTTATAATGATAATCCTTGAGCTACTGAACAACTTTGTCGAAGACGCCATCTTTCTAAGCGGTCAGGATCCTGAGCTATCCACAAAACAAAAATTCTATGCTCACTAGCGCCGCCTGGTGGCGGAATTTTGAACCTTATAGCGTTTATAATGGTAGTCCTTGAGCTACTGAACAACTTTGCCGAAGGCGCCATCTTTCTAAATGGCCAGGATCCTGAGATATCCGCAAAACAAAAAAATCATGCTCACTAGCGCCGCCTGGTGGCAAAATTTGAACTTCATAGCGTTTATAATGACAGTCCTTGAGCTACTGAACAACTTTGCCGAAGACGCCATCTTTCTAAGTGGCCAGGATCCTGAGATATCCGCAAAACAAAAGTTTCATACTCACTAGCGCCGCCTGGTAGCAAAATTTTGAACCTCATAGCGTTTATGATGATAGTCCTTGAGCTACTGAACATCTTTGCCGAAGACGCCATCTTACTAAGTGATCAGGATCCTGAGCTATCCGGAAAACAAATATTATATGCTCACTAGCGCCGCCTGGTGGCAAAATCTCGAATCTCTTGGCTAGAATTATGATAGTCCTTGAGCTACTGAACAACTTTGCCGAAGACGCCATCTTTCTAAATTGCCAGGATCCTGAGATATCCGCAAAACAAATGTTTCATGCTCACTAGCGCCGCCTGGTGGCAAAAATTTGAACCTCATAGCGTTTATAATGATAGTCCTTGAGCTACTGAACAACTTTGCCGAAGACGCCATCTTTCTAAGTGGCCAGGATCCTGATATCCGCAAAACAAAAGTTTCATGCTCACTAGCGCCGCCTAGTGGCAGAATTCCGCAATTCAATGACCACCATATGTTAGCCCTTGAACTACTGAACAATTTTGCTGAACATCATGATCCTCTATTTTGAATACTTTTCAAGATAATGATCATTTATAAAAACGGTCGTTAATCTGAATTTCAGTCGTAAAAAAGTGGTCGGAAAAAGAACCGTCGGTAAAAAAACGGTCGTAAAAAGAGGTTGGAGTGTACTAATATTCTTTACTTATGCATGCGTTTTGCTTAACTGATTAACAGATATTAGCTTATTTCGTTTAGTATGTGGTGGGTCCCGCATTATCAAAGTTACCCCGTTTTACGGTAGCATTTAAATAATGCGACATCACAGAAATTTTAACAATAGAAATTGAATTGTAGCTTTCTTGACAAACTATACATAGGGCTCCGGAAATGATCAAGTTCTCCCCGTTGATCAACTATATCTCGAATTGCGATATTTTGTGTTCGAATATGTACCCAACTGGATGAAGGAGCAGTTTAAGTCATTCTTATTCAAGGCTTCTCAATGAAGATGCATCGTTTGTCCAAAAATAGAATACGGATGTCAGTGCTCGTCAGAGATGAGCGTGCAGAAGCCATATTGCGAAATGAAAGGCGTGACTTCAACAAAAGTACGGCGATGTAGACACTGAAAGGATGAGAAGAAATCCAGCAAGCAGCTCCAATGGATGAAGTTGTGTTTTGGGAAGTTCAAAATGAGAAGTAATTGATTCCGCTCTTGAAATTCACATTTTTTTTAACAAAACTGAATGTTAATAGAAGCACGCTTCTGTTTCAAATAGCCGCGAGACAGAAAACTTCAAATAGTTGCCTGATTTTCAACTTTTAAATGCCAAACCGCATGTTAAAATTTTCCATTTGGGGTAATTGGGATTGAAATTGCTTGGAATTGACTTCAAATTATTTTTTAATGAAGAATGGTTATCAGCGGCAGCAGTAGACATTGAGATGAAAATTCAATGATCTAAGTTCGAAAATTTTGATTGAGTTGCATTGAATGTCTACGAAGCACAAGTTTTGCTAGCAGACTTAGAAGTCACTGTGAAACGGCGTTATGCGTAGTATGCACCTGAAACGTAAAGCGCTCAAGTAATATTTCTCCTTTTTACCGAAGCAATTTTGACAGCTGATCCAGTATGAGCGTCACTTCAACTTGCGGAATAATTGAGCGGTACATTTTTCCGTACGGAAAAGTGATAGCTCCATTTGATTTGTACAGCAGGCGTTACCAACGTTATGAAATCAGCTCTACTTCTCAGCAGCGTACAGCTCAAGTAATTTCGGTAGCGGAAGCATTCCTTGACCGTTTCTTGTCCTATCCTTTTGCACAGTACCGTAAAACGGGGTAACTTTGATAGTTTTTTCAAAGAAAACTTATATATTCATGCATGCTGTTCCAAAGAATAATAATTTATATTTTTAAAACAAGTACTGGCATCCTAGCTATCGATTGCAGTCGATATATTTCCAAAAGATTTATTATGAATGGATATATAATTATTCATGTAATCGAAAGTTGGTTTTCTGTTTTGGGGTAACTTTGATAATGGAGTATGAATCGAACAAAATTGAATGAATAACGAACATTTGTAGGGCATTGCATACCTCTAGGCGTTTAACGTTATATGGAAATTTCTGACTTGGATTACAAAAATGGTCCCAGTTTGTGAAAATGCTATTCGCTAAGAGATTTGAGACCGTATTCAAGTTCTATGATAACTAGGCTGTCAAAGATAAGTGGCCAACTATTCAAAACTACATCGAATAGTGATCGTTATACAGATTGTTTGAAAGCGTTTCAAAAATGCTAAAATTGTGTCAATTTTTAATATTCGTATAAAAAGCCTCAAATGCACTTGATTTCAATGAAAATAGCTTTGACATGAAGTGTCATACTAATACTCTTTACTTTTGCATTTGTTTTGCTTAACTGATTAACAGAAACTTCGTTATTTCGTTTAATATGTTGTGGGTCTCGCACTATCAAAGTTACCCGCATTGTCAAAGTTACCCCGTTTTACGGTACTTATGATCAGAGCGTACCGCCCATTAATCACGAATGTACACTACCCACCATAAGTAAGGAATCGCATCATCCGTTTAAAAATTTATTGGAACACCAGTTTACAGATGACTTCTTCAAAACACTTCTTCAACATGCAATATGTTTTAGAACTTCATTCAAAAAATATAAATTCATGAAAAGTTCCTCAAATATAATAATTGTTTAACATATTTTCAAGAATTTTCAAACCACCAGAACAAAAAAGCCCCACGAGGCCCCACTTTTCTTTCTTCGGGACAATGAATCTTATGTTCTTGACTAGTCGTATACAAAAAATTAGCTGCCGCCATCTGCCGCTTCATGACTGTTATTTTAGACTGTTTTTACCAATAATATAATTAAATCTAAAAATTTTGCTAGTAAATGATGTCAACTTACGTTATTATAGTTAAGCTTCTAATACTTGATGACAAAATATTTTTTAACATTATTTTGTATGAAAAAATGATCAAAATCGATGTTTGACTGTTAAGACTAAATTGTCATATATCGTAATCCACGTCAGTAATAGAGTGTAAGCGTCTTCCGAAGAAATGTCAAAAATGGCTCAATGAACAACTTTGCCCAAGAAAGTTTTTTGCTAGGACGCTCCTGTCAAAAGATAAAATTGATCTAGATCTGTTTTCACTTATCTAGACCAAATCTGAATGTGTCAAAATGTAGTACAAGTTATTCAAGAATACTTTGTCGAAGACACCAAACTTCTAGGGTACATATCTAGAGTACTAGAGGTTTTGGCCGTCAAAAACAGCGATCTGCCCCAGTGTGCGTAGCGGCTAAATCACGCATTAAAAATTTCGCCAAATTAACGCTATAAGGCTGCTGAACAATTTTGCCGAAGACCGCAACTTTGTAGAAAGTAAGGATTCCGAGATATTACTGAGTAGTGTTTGATCCTTCGACCTTGACGCTTGCTACTGTGGGGGCAGGCAATGAGAGCAGGATCAAACATGACGCGTGAAAAAATGCCGCGTTCGATTAGTTCTTTTCGATCCTTCGACCTTGACGCTTGCTCCTGGGCAGTGTGTCAAGAAAGTCCGAGCAGTCGTCAGTTGTTTTCCCTCTCGGGTCGCGCGCTTATTTTCTCTGAGTGTTTTTATATAGCCGAGCAAACGAGTGAAGCTGAAAGTGGATTGTTGCTGCTCAGTTAAGGATGACGGATAAATTGGTGAGCTCGTTTCATGCTACTATTTCTAATCTATAAAGTATGACTCCACATTTAATCGTTACAACAGTGGGACGTAAATATGATTTTTCAACAAACTATGAATGGTTCGTCATTGTGAGTGTCGACATAAACTCTGATTCATAAATTATTTATATTTATTTTTTTTTTCTCCAAAACACCCCTTTCTTTTTATCCTTATTTTTGTAATTAAAAAAAAAAGTTTGTATATAAGTGTAAGTATGTAAGTGCCACTGTAAGTGGGCCTCGTGACCGAGCGGTTAGTGTCGTCAGGCAGTTAAGCGTTTCGTGTCATGGGGTGTGGGTTCGATTCTCGCTGCAGCCATTGAAACTTTTCGTCAGTAATGTTCTTCGGCTGTGCCACTGGAGCATGCTTGTCCGTTGTCTAGTGTTAAGTTACAGTCTGTGCAGCTAAATGGCTGAAGACGATGTCCGTGTTTTTTTAAAGTGTCGGCATAAGAATAAGAGTGTTCTATGTTGTTCCAGCCAATCGAGTTTTTAGTTTCTCTTCAAATAAGTAAAATATAATAACACATGCTTTCGTTCTGACGGTTGTAGGAATGTTACCTTTAGGTATTTGTTCAACACACTTTGAATGGTTCGTCACCTCAAGTGTCGGCATAATTTTCCTCTAAATAGAAATTGTTCATATCAAATGAAAATATTATATTTACATATAAGCATGTTTATATCTCATGGTCTAATCACTTATCAAAGTGAATCCAGTGATACAACGATCCTCCCCATAAATAAACATCCCTCCCAGTAGCCTTTGTGGAGATGCAGAGGTAAACAGGGTCTCAAAATAGCGAAGGCTACACACTAACATTCCTTCCCCCAATCCCACATGACTGCAAGGACGAGGCCGGCGCCGTTATTGACCTTGTTTAGATAATGGCACTGAATTATGTACACTGAAGAAGATTATGACCAATCCCAGCCCAACACCTAGTTGCTTTCAACCTTAAGAGTTTGTTGATAGTCAAAAGATTATTGATTTTTAAACAGATATTGAACAAAATTATTCATGGCCGCATTGTAGAACAAATGGAGTCACTGTGCGTAGGGATCGACCAACAACGGTGACAAGCAGGGAGAATGTGAGCATAAACCAAAATAACAAGCTTCGACGTCCGACCGGCTGAGCTTCTGTGGCAGAGGGGATGCGAAACGAAATACTTTGTAAACAAATTTGCGGACAATGGTTTACTTTATCGGGAGCCAGAAGTTGGGATTGGTAGGTATTGTAGAATGTCATGAATTAGTCAGAATGAGAAGTGAATAATATGCTGCAGAGGGTAATGGATCAGTTTGCTATCATGTAAGGATTGAATTAAAAAGGCGATGTTCAACGTCTATGTATATGCAATGATGGAGACGCATGGTTCCGGATATCGACTGAACACATCGGTACACATAATTCCAATCAAGCCTCTTCACAAACGGAAAATTCCCGAAATGTACCTACTTCTGGTAACATGCCTCCTTTTGATTTTAATTTCTTATATGAACAATTGCAAACTAATGATTGAAGCAGTTTTTGGATATTTTTTCTTCATACTTGTAGTAATGGAAGATTTCTCCTATTGTATCCAAATCTTAACTAATAATATTCCACATATACCAAAATCTCTTTATTTGAAACCTTCAAGTAGACTTGTTTTTACGATGGGAGAGGTTCACCTAAATTGGTCAGATGCAGTTCAGTATCTAGGGCTCATGCAAAATAAAAAATTAACTTTCAAAAATCACATTGAGGGTATTCAAGCCAATTGTATCAAATATATAAAATGTCTGTATCCACTTATTAACAGAAAATCGAAACTATGTCATAAGAACAAGCTTTTGATCTTCAAACAAGTTTTCTTTATTCTCTAAACATCAATTGAATCACTTAATTGCCACACTATCAACATATCGTTGGATTGGTGCCAAAATTCGTAACGTTACAATCTTGATTAAAATCATTCGACATCTTGCCATGTCGGTTGTGTGAAACAACTCTCATGAATACACAATTGCTTTTCCCCGGAAAGCAGCCCGAAATCAAAAGCAAAAGATCAAAAAGCGCCATCCGGTACCAGCCAACTAACCAACCCGTCCCATGAATGTTCAATTGTTCATAATCCTTTCCGTAGAACTGCTTCTCACTTCCGCGTAATCTAGATAGTGGGACAGGCAGCAGCATGTTGGTTGAGCTCGATTGTTAGAAAATCCATTCGATGACACTATCACGAACACAGGGAAAGAGTTAGATCCGAAGCGGGGGGAAAACTTTAAATCTATCGAGACAATTCCGAAATTAAACTAAATTAGCATACATATTAAATGACGGAAGGAATCCGAATGTTCAAATCTTTGGCCACCAAACTGGAAAGTTGGCAAACTAGAGAAACACCGTGAGAGATGGTGGAGATGAGATTAGAGACTCGTGCTTGCGGCAACTTGGGGAGGGGGGGGGGATGTGCTGATGCTATGTGACACTTTCCGCCAGTTTTATGGCTTGCCCAGTCTAGATATGGTTTCGGATTTCGACAGTGGTAGAGGATGTTTGCTTTTCGACAATCCAATTCGAGGTGAAAGCGAGTGTCATATCGTTCTGTTTCGTTGGGAGTGCCGGAATGGGAGATACATGTTGAAGAACAAGCGTGGTGCTTAGGAAGGGCTGCATTTAATCGCATTTTACAAAACTGATAGAAAATTTTGAGATCCATTCAAGCCAAAGTAGAAAAATACCTTGCTCCCTCCAGTGCAATGTTGAACAACAAATTCGAAACTGCGTCTCCCTGCTTCAATCCGTCTAATTTCACAAACGAGGTTGACACCTAGTCTGCAATCCGAACACTTGATTCGGACCATCTAGCGGTGCACGTATCAGCATAATTAGTTTCGCCGGAAAACCATGTTCAGACATTATCTGCCACAGCTCACTTATTTTCACCGAATCGCACGCCGCCTTAAAATCAATGAACAGATGGTGAGTCTGCAAGTTTTACTCCCGGAATTTATCTATAATCATTCGCAAAGTGTACATCTGGTCAGTTGTCGAGCGGCCCTCACAAAAACCAGCCTGGTATTCGCCGACCATGGACTCTTCGAGCGGTCTCAGTCTGTTCAACAGGATAAGTGACAGTATTTTGTACTCCGAATTCAGCAGGGCAATCCCTTTGAATTGACGCACTCCAGTCTATACCTTTTCATGCAAATTTGGCGTTTAACGTTAAACGCTACTTAATTCAGTTTCGATCATCAATGACTGTAATGTGCCTGTATTGGTATGTCAATAGTAGGAAATCAGTATGAATGTGCGTGTGAAAGAAAAGTATTAAAACACATGCTTTACTTTTATGCCTAATGAGGATCTTGAGTAGTATTGTAATTGTATATGCTGCATTTTTATTATCTTAATATTTTTTCAAATAAGACAAAACAAGTATTTCTTCTTCTTCTTGGCATTTACGTCCTCACTGGGACAGAGCCTGCTTCTTAGCTTAGTGTTATTATGAGCACGTCCACAGATATAAACTAAGAGTTTTCTTTGCCAAAGTTGCCATCTTCGCATTCGTACACACTCAATCACGATTTGCTTGTTCGGTAATTTATACTGAACTACGGTTGCTGTCAGACCCAATTTTCCAGCATTACCGAACAGGCCGAAAAGTCAGTAAAAACAATTACCGACTATTCAGTAGTTGATATTTTTTACTGACTTGTCGTCAAAATCAAATCAAAACAAACTTATGCGCATGCGGGGAAGTGTCAAATGAGAATCTCCTGCTGTAAAATCGCACGGCTATGGGGCTCTGTACTGTTTTGATTTTGCATGAGATTTTGACGTTTACTGGCCTTGTTGTTTACTAATTTCATGAAGGAGAAATAGAGAGAGACAGATTTTTGTGCAGAGCCCCATGGCCACCAATCTTTTCCTGCACTTATTTTGCGCTTTCTTGTGGTAAGTAGGGTAAAAGCACCGGTTTTGCCAGCTTAAGAGAAAATGTCAATAAAAACTGAATGGGAAGCCGTATTTATACAACAAATATGTCAAATGCAAGCTTTCAATCCATATTATATGTTAAAATATCCAAACTGAGCCAAAACCATTTGTTCGCTTTGAAAATCCCGTTGGCCAATATAGGCCAACGGAACCAGTTTCGGCCAGAGATTTAACTTCGGTTCCTAAATTGGCCAATTGCATTGATTTCTCATGAGAATGGCCAAATTAGGAGTGCCCTGGCCAAATAAGGTGAATGGGAGTAAAAATTATAAGGAAAATTAATTGTTTTTCTTATGTTTTGAATCAATTTGGACGAGTAAATGAATGTGTCTCTATCATATGAATGTGATCTACTGCACACAAAAGGTTTCATGCTGATTGGCTATGTAAAATGGTGTATAATCCACTATGGCTACAACTGGCGTATGGCCAAAACCGGTGCTTCTACCCTAGTCGAAATTTAGTGAGAAACTCAGCCATTTTAAGCAACCAAAAAGGCTCAGGACTGCTTACGTTGGTAAATTCGGTTGGTTTACATACAAGAGGTAAATTCATCTGCATCATTGAGTTTACCTCTTGTATGCAAACCATCCAAATAATGATTTTGTCACACATTTTTCGATTACTTCTACTGAGATATGAGCATACCGTAGATGTTTATTCCTACGAAAAATGCATGTCGATGTCCATTAGACTGGCCCTTAAACAAAAAAGTTGTAAAACTCAACGGGGCACCCCCTAGATATGAGCCTTAGGGTAAGAAAAACGTTCTCTCAAAATTTCAACTCAATTGGTTGCTCCACCAGCTGGCGCATTCGATTTGAAGTTTGTATGGGATATTCGTCTCAAATATATTGAAAATTGATCCTATGTCGCTGTTTCGTTTCGTATACTAATTGTTCGCGTTCAAATAAGCCCAGAATGACAAATACACTAGTTGATACCCTAATGAACATAATTGCAGAAGGTTGTATCTGGATTTAATCTCATTTTCATTACACTTTCAGTTGTTGAAAGTTAGACTTAGATCAGCACTCCCGTACAGTCACTTATATGCATGCGACATGTGCCTCAGCCCGCCCAGCGTCACACACTGGGGCAGATCGCTGTTTTCGACGGCCAAAACCTCTAGTACTCTAGATATGCACCCTAGAGGTTTGGTGTCTTCGACAAAGTGTTTTGGACTAACTTGTACTATATTTTGACACATTCAGATTTGATCTAGATAAGTGAAAACTGATCTAGAGCAGTTTTATCTTTTGATAGGAGCGTCCTAGCAAAAAACTTTCTTCTGCAAAGTTATTCTTTGAGGCATTTTTGACATTTCTTCGGAAGACATTTACACTCTATCACTGACGTGGATTACGATATATGACAATTTAGTAAAAACAGTCACAAATCGATTTTGACCATTTTTTCATAAAAAAAATTATTTAAACATTTTTTGTCATCAAGTATTAGAAGCTTAACTATAACAAAGTAAATTTACATCATTCACTAGCAAAATTTTCAGATTTAATTATATTTTTGGTAAAAACAGTCTAAAAATAGTGTCTTACAAAATCCAGGATAACTCATGAAGCGGCAGATGGCGGCAGCTAATTTTTTGTATACGACTAGTCAAGAACATAAGTTTCATTGTCCCGAAGAAAGAAAAGTGGGGCCACGTGGGGCTTTTTTGTTTTGGTGGTTTGAAAATTTGATGAAAATATGTTAAAAAATGCTTATATGTGAAAAACTTTTCATGAATTTATATTTTTCAAATGTATTTCTGAAACATATTGCATGTTTCAAATTTACTTTGTTATAGTTAAGCATCTGATACTTGACGACAAAATATTTTTAACATTTTTTTTGTATGAAAAAATGGTCAAAATCGATTTTTTGACTGTTTTTACTAAATTGTCATATATCGTAATCCACGTCAGTGATAGAGTGTAAGTGTCTTCCGAAGAAATGTCAAAAATGCCTCAATGAACAACTTTGCAGAAGAAAGTTTTTTGATAGGACGCTCCTATCAAAAGATAAAACTGCTCTAGATCAGTTTTCACTTATCTAGATCAAATCTGAATGTGTCAAAATATAGTACAAGTTATTTCTAAACACTTTGTCGAAGACACCAAACCTCTAGGGTGCATAACTAGAGTACTAGAGGTTTTGGCCGTCGAAAACAGCGATCTGCCCCATTGTGCGTCATAGGTGGCTATGATGCGCTTAGTGGCTACCTCCAAGCTATGTTGAAGAAATACAAGCAGTATTGCATGATATACTTCAGATGGTTAAAACACCAACTTTATTAATTTTAATCATGGTATAATCTTCTACAATATTCTTCGCTATTACATCAAGTAGTGTTTTTGACATTCTGGGTCCAATTGAACGCGATCATCAATTTTCCTGAACCAAACAGTAGATGATGTGCTGTTGCTCATATGTTTGAGCTGAAAATCCCATATAAACTTCAATTCAAATGCGCCAGCTCATGGAACGACCAAATGAGCTGAATTTTTCAGAAAGGCTTCCTCTGATCCCAAGAAATAATCCTGGGGGGTGCCCCATGGAATCATACAACTTTATTTTTCTCCCATACTGAGCTGGGCCAGTCTAATGTCCATGTTCATGTCGATTGGGTTTTTATTTGTATTGGTTTCTGAAAAAAAAAACAGTATCCGGAAAAGCAAAGCATAGAGCATGGGAAACTGGAAAGCCAGTAAAAACGCTCTACAATTTTACTGACTAAGTCAGTAATTTCCATCAATCAAAACATATTGTGTTTTACTGTTTTTTTTCGGTAATCCTAAAAATTACCGAAAAAATCGTAGTTCCAAAACCCAGTAAAATTTTACTGGGGTCGGTAATCTGAATTGGCTGTGTATATCGTGTGGCAGGTACGATGATACTCTATGCCCAGAGAAATTTCCATTACTAAAAGATCATAGACCGATCGGGAATTGAATCCAGACACCTTCAGCATGGCTTTGCTTTGTAGCCGCGGACTCAAACCCCTCGGCTAAGGAAGGCTCCCAAAACAAGTATTTGAGGACCTTTAACGTTTAAGATAATTGGGTGTAACAATTTATTCAAATGTGTCGTACTGATGGACAGACAAACAGACGAAGCTCTTAGAAGAAATACAATTGAGAACATCGTTAAGCTCATGTCTTGACACATTGGTACCGTAAAACGGGGTAACTTTGATAGTTTTTTGGAAGAAAACTTCAATATTTATGCATGCTGTTTCAAAGAATTACATTTTATATTTTTAAAACAAGTACCGTAAAACGGGATAGCTTTGATAGTTTTTTCGAAGAAAATTTGAATATTTTTGCATGCTGTTTCAAAGATTTATAATTTATATTTTTAAAACAAAAACTGGCATCCTGGCTATCGATTACAGTCGATAAATTGGCGAAAGATTTATTTTGAATGGATATATAATTTTTCATATAATCGAAAGTTAGTTTTCTGTTTTGGGGTAACTTTGATAATGGAGTATGATTCGAACAAAATTGAATGAATAACGAACATTTGTAGGGCATTGCATACCTCTAGACGTTTAACGTTATATGGAAATTTCTGACTTAGATTACAAAAATGGTCCCAGTTTGTGAAAATGCTTTTCGCTAAGAGATTTGAGACCATATTCAAGTTCTTTGATAACTAGGCTGTCAAAGATAAGTGGCCAACTATTCAAAACTACATCAAATAGTGATCGTAGAACAGATTGTTTGTAAGCGTTTCGAAAATGCTAAAATTGTGTAATTTTTTTTAAATTCGTATAAAAAGCCTAAAACGTTCTTGATTCAAATGAAAACCGCTCTTACATAAAGTGTCATACTAATATTCTTTAGTTTTGCATTCGTTTTGCTTAACTGATTAACAGAAATTGTGATATTTCAATTAGTATGTGGTGGGTTACGCACTATCAAAGTTACCCGCATTATCAAAGTTACCCCGTTTTACGGTACTGACATCCTAGCTATCGATTGTACTTGATAGATTGCCAAAAGATTTATTCTGTATGGATGTATTATATTTCATATAATCGAAAGTCGGTTTTCTGTTTTGGGGTAACTTTGATAATCGAACAAAATTTATTGAATTATGGAACATTTATAGGGCGTTACAGACCTCTAGGCGTTTAACGCTATATGTAAATTTCTGACTTAGGTTACAAAAATGGTCCCAGTTTGTAAAAATGGATTTCGCTAAGAGATTTGAGACCGAATTCATGTTCTACTATAACTAGGCTGTCAAGGATAAGTGACGAACTCATTATGACGTCATCAAATAGTGATCGCAGAACCGATTGTTTGTAAGCGTTGCAAAAATGCTAAAATCTCATGGGGACGGACCTGGTGTAGTGGTTAGAACACTCGCCTCTCACGCCGAGGACCTGGGATCGAATCCCATCCCCGACATAGTCACTTATGACGTAAAAAGTTATAGTGACGACTTCCTTCGGAAGGGAAGTAAAGCCGTTGGTCCCGAGATGAACTAGCCCAGGGCTAAAAATCTCGTTAATAAAGTCAAACCAACCAACCAACTAAAATCTCATAAATTTTCAATATTTGTATATAAATCCTCAAATGCACTTGATTCCAACGAAAATAGCTTTGACATGAAGTGTCATACTATTACTTTTTACTATTTCATTCGTTTTTCTTAACTGATTGTCAGAAAGTTCGTTTTTTTCGTTTAATATGTTGTGGGTCTCGCACTATCAAAGTTACCCGCATTATCAAAGTTACCCCGTTTTACGGTACCCACTTCATCACGCAATAGGAAGCAGTTATTTGCGAGTAGCTTAGCCCACTGATCATATGTAATTACTTCGTAGTCGTCTGTTTATAAATGGAACAAGATTTACACTCGTTGTTTTTCTAATGATAATGGACAGAGTTTGTTGATGATTGCGTAATTTAGGTTCGAAGGATATTATTTCCCGAAAAGGATGCATTTTTACGCAATCTGCAATGCCTTTGAGTAAAGTTAGTAAAATGCAAAAAAAATATTTAAGGCCGATTTCTTCACCATGGCTTAAGCCGTAAACCGTAAACTAGGTTTAAGGCCTAAACGATGGTGAAGAAATCGGCCCTTAGTGAATTCTTTGAATTTTATTCATTTTATTTATAAATATTTATCGGTGAGATCCTGATCAATTTTTTACATTTATATCTTGTTTAATAACTTCGGTAATAAAAATATTTTCGGAGAAAGTCTTCAGCTTATTAATCAGCTTGTCTTCGAAATACTTCTGGTCGTACGTTGTTTCCTGTGTAACAAAATCATTCAAATCATTTGAATTCACAGGCACAAGTAGAGATGAAACATGCATTGATAGTTGCATCTCATTATACGTTTTGGCATCTAATACCACTTGTCCATCCTTGAATCGGCACCCAAGACCCAATTTATTCATCTTTAGTTGTTCGAATATTGTTCCTGAAACTGCTTTCTTCCGAATGATCAGGATATTATTTGCGTCCTCAGTAATAGCTGAAATATGAGACATTGAAATGTATTAAGTTGAAATTAATCATAGGAATTTTCTAAACCAATCATCAGGAATGCAACAAAGATAATTATGACACTCATCAATATATACGCCAGTTTGCATAAAATTGTAGCCAATTGAATCTTTGATTTGCTGTAGTAGAGTACCGACAATATGCTTGTTCTGCCTTATATGATTCCATGTTGTCGTCGTCAGAAGAATTGTATTACATTTTTTCAATAGTGTCTCTTCCGTTGAACTTATAACCTCTGCAGCGAACTTTGGTAGGATTCTTCCTTTAGCAAACTCTTCCATCTCTGCTGTTGTTAGAAGTTTTTTTGTTCTTTCTCTGGATTCTTCCGTAAGCTAAAACATTTGGTTATTATAAAAATAAATGCAATATGAATTATTTTTTTTTTATTTATTTATTTTATTCGCCTTCGATTGATTCGTACAGACTACTCTTATTTAACCTAAACTAGTGGTCCCGACAAACTTCGTCTTGCCATCAAGTAGGCTGTTGAAAAACGCTTTTGATGGTCCCATATAAAATGACAGTTCCGTTTGCGCTCTTTTTCCAACTTTCCCGGTGAATATCCTGGGATTTTTATACATACAAACACGTCGGAACCTTTGACGGACAAAACTGAGAAAGAATCATTCAAATTCATTGACCCGTTCGTAAGCCCTTTCGTGACATACAAACACCATTCCATTTTTATTTATATAGATTATGTAGCAGTTAGGTAGATCAAGTAGGCGTAGGGTTATAATAGATCAAGTTAGCATAGGTTCAGATTGACACATAATTGTGTGATGAAGTGATGAAAAATTCACAGTTTTGTGTAGCTTGATCGAAAGAGCACATTTTTCTAAGTGTACCACGATTTTATTGCGCTGTAATATCTAAATTTTGATATAGTAAATGATTAAAACAGATTTCATTCCGTTGACTGAATGACATTTCATTTTACACAATGACAGCTCGTCCCGAAGTAAATTTTGCCGAGGGGTGATTCATACGCGATTTTCATACTAAATTCAAACATGTTTTAAAAATAGTTCCAGGGCGCTAAAAATTATGAAACTTTGGATTCTTGCTCAGTTTCTAACGTAGAATCAGAATATGTTAAAATGAGGATACCTCTAAACAAGCCAATTGTACATTACTGATCGAGCCGTTCAATAAACCAGACGTTATAAAGAAGCTTCTTTCAATAACTCCTGCAATTACCAAGTTGGGCCACTCGCTACTGCTCCCATTCCTCCACGCAAAAGCTGTGTCATGGAGGCACTTGCCATTTTGGAGAAGAATCTAAAAGTGATTACAGTAACGGGCACCGTCCCTCCAGAAATGGATCTCTCCTTTATAGCATCTCCCACCGCTCGCCTAGTGATGAACTGAGTGCCCGTCATCCAGTCGACTAAATTCAAGTTCTCTTTGTGTGACCCGAATACTGCGTGAAACACAAGTTGAGACGCAACCTGAGTGCTCAGTCTATTCTCATTTCCTCGGATGTAGAACCTATGCGCACTTGAGTTATTCCAAAAATGCAGCAATCCGTGGCCTGAGAAGTCGAGGTTAACAATGTTCACCGGAATCATTTCGTCGTCGATCAGCGCAGTTTGATCCGTGCAGGCGTCAAATCTCTCTTTGTAACCTGCATGGCGGTTTGCCACGAAGACCATCAGCATGGAAGCAGGGAGGAAGCCTTTATTCGATGTACGCGTCACCCCAAACAACGAGATATCAGCCAGATGACGAAGAATGGCCTTGCACTTTGTTCTTGAACCGGCTAACAGATTCGCTATTTCATCAACATTCGGGACCAACTTGAAGGCTTGCACAAAAGCTTCTTTCCAGGACTTCTGATATCTGGGATCCGTGTTCATGCACAAATTCAAAGCGATAGTCATTGGTCCCAGTGACTGCTTCATAGCACTTTGAAGAGATGGGGTAAAGCGGCAGCCTTGAAGCGTGGAGCAGTGAGAGTTTGTCAATCCGAACCTGCTCAGTTCCATCACCTCATCCACTCCTTGATCCTTCCTGTGAATCAGAGCCGTATTTCCTAGGCGCACCTCCGTGAATCTATGGCGGTACCCGACGATTAATCCCAGGATCGATGAAAGGGTGCCAATTGCCTTCCTATCCGCGTCACTATTCTGGTACTTAAACCCGTATTCAGTGGCTAGGTGTTTCATGTGGGCTCTGATATCCATCCAGGAAGACAGTAGGGAATCAACCGCAGTTGCCATCGAGAATGGTGACCACCTTGAAAAGGTGGTGAAAATTTCCAATCTGAACAAGATATTTAAATCGTCGTCGGGAACCCGAGTCGCGGTCCGCAACTTATCGCTGAGGATCTACAAGAACCGGATCACTGCGTTGCTCGGACATAACGGCGCCGGGAAGACTACTACCATGAACATAATCATCGGAATGACTCCGCGAACATCCGGCCGCATCGAGGTGGACGGCGAGGACCACGCCAGCAACTATCGCCAGCAGATTGGATTCTGTCCCCAGCATAACGTGGCTTTGGGCTACATGAGCTGTCGTGAGCATCTAGTGTTCTTCGGAGCACTACGCGGAATGAGCATCCCAGAAGCGGAACGGGAAGCGGATGACATTCTTGAGAAGGTGAACCTGGCGGATAAGAGCGATGAGGTCCTCGCAAACCTGTCTGGCGGGATGAAGCGAAGATTGTGCTTGGCCAATGCCATCATCGGCCGGACCAAGCTACTGATTCTTGACGAGCCCACCTCAGGATTAGATCCTGAGTCGCGGCGGGACATATGGGACATTTTGCTGCGGTTAAAGAAAGACCACACCATCCTGATTACCACCCACTTCATGGAGGAGGCAGACGTTCTTGGTGATTGGATTGCCATCATGGAGAACGGGGAACTGATCGCGTTCGGGACGTCGATCTTCCTGAAGCACTATTACGGCAAGGGGTACACGCTGAAGCTGTTGAAGGGGTCCGCCTTTGATCGGGACAGGGTGATGTCGAAAATTCGGGAACATATCAGTGGAGCGGTTGAGAAGCCGGCCGTGGAACCGGTGTTTGCGGTCACTTTGTCGTACATTTGTATGGAACAATACTCGGCGCTGCTGGAAGAATTGGAGACCGAGAAGGAAGCCTATGGGATCGAGTCGATCAGTGTGACCAATGCGACTTTGGAGGAGGTGTTTTTGAACTCATCGTCGGACAACAAAGCCCTGGAAAATGAGAGAAGCTTCGATGTGGTAGACTCGCCTGGTAGGTCCGGAAGCATCGACTCCTCCGCCCCACACTCAGCCAGTGATGGAAAGTGGCGAACGCTTCATCTGAACTGGAACAAAAACAAAACCAAACGCTCCCGAGCGTCAGAGCGCTTGCTTACTCTCATCTGTCGACTCCCGAGTAACTGAAGCAAAAAGTGATTCGCGAACGTGTTCGGAGCTGCTCAGAGTCATATTGTGCTTTTGGGAAAAAAGCTGCTTACCCTCCGAGATTTATGGTTTTCAAGGGCTTTTGACTACAAACTAGTAGTTTACTATCGATATGATGGTTATACAATTAATTTGTCTGTCAAAACCATAATAAATCACACCTTGCTCGGTTACTCGCGAGTAAACGCTCGCGAGCTTGTTGCTACTTCTTTTGACATGTTCTCCCGAGCAGACGGGTGCGGGCTTACTCACACCTAGCCAGATCCCGAGTCTGTGATGTTTGTTATGGGTTGGTATACACTCGTGAGCTGCTTCGTGATGCGAACTTTTCCAGCACTGCACTCAGCAAAACCGCACGAGTCCCTGCTGCTAAAACTGCAACTGCTCTCCCAATACAAGGCAATCGCCTACAAGAAGTATCTGCACATCAGGCGAAACCTCCACGTCTACCTTTTCATGTCCATCCTTCCGATCGTGACCACAGTGCTGTGTTTCCTGTTGAGTGGTGGTTATTCAAGTACCGATTACGGCGTCGTGAAGCTGCACCACTCTACCGTTCAGGGAGCCTTCGCTGTGATAATCCTGAACGGAAACGATCGACCGATCGAGCTAGCCTCCATCCGAAACGAAACCTACTTCCGGAACTTGGATCTGGTCCTGCTGGAAGAGCAGAACATCGAGGACTACCTGCTGCAGGAAGCCAAGCGGGACATAATGTGCTACCGGCACCGGCTCGTTGCGGCCATCGAGTTCAACGTGTCCGAGGGAAGTCTGAAGATCCTGCATAACAACAACTTGCTGCACAGCGCCGGGATTGCCGCCAACATCGGGAGCAACTTGCTACTGCATTACTATGGCTATCCGGGGGTTGAGGTCCTGGTGAAGAACAGTCCGTCCACGAGGCGGATGCAGCTGGATTCGATCACGCCCTACGTATTCACCGAGGAGATCGCTTTGGTGTTCATGCTGTACATCCTGCAATTCTTGCAACTACCATTGTAGGAGTTATTGAAAGAAGCTTCTTTATAACTCTGGTTTATTGAACGGCTCGATCAGTAATGTACAATTATGTGTCAATCTGAACCTATGCTAACTTGATCTATTATAACCCTACGCCTACTTGATCTACCTAACTGCTACAGCTCGGCCATCGTTGAACAATTAAAAATATGCGTTGATCACAGCGAGAATTAATCAGATCGAATGTCGAGTGGTTGAAGGTCTCCAAGTTGTTCTGGAAGTACATCTGAATTCCCAGCAACGTACTTCATCCGGCCAGCATGATCTGTTCATTGCAGTACTTCGGAATCGCGCGTCAACGGTAATTTTATAAGAGACGTAATCCAACGTTGTGATATCAGTCCCATATGCAACTAAGCGTTTTATTCCTAACACATCTGTAGCACCTATCGATTCGCACACCATCAGCTTTACTTCATCCTCAGGTACATCGTTTGCAATATTGGATACATACAGTTGCAAATTCTCATCAGTAGAGGGGCAGCGGCTTTCATCTATTGCGTTGAGTTTAGTTGATGATAATGGAGAGCTATTCGTAGCCTCAACACATTCTGGCATTTTAGAAGTGTCCCTCGGTTCAGTCAGAAGATTTTCAATTTGAGAAACAGTTCGGCTAATGTTATCCAATTCGTTTTTCAAAGAATTTAATTCCTCTTTCTTTGCAAAGTTCTCGCCCTCCTTGATTGCCTCCCGATAACGGCCTTTTTCAATTATATCTCTGCAATTGTCACACATCCAAAATATGTTTTGGTGTAGACATGCACAGCCCTCATCATACGATAGTCCAACACATTTCGCATGGAAGTAACGAAACTCTTCGCAAAATCCTTCGCAGCATACAACTGTATCTTCAGCGCTGAATTCCACATTGCATGCCGTACATTGATCCTTCATTTTCAGCTGGGGGAATCTTTTTCAAGCGAGTCAGTATTTATGAAAAGTAGTGTATATTTCCAATGGTAATGCAAAGTATTAAGATCAGATGGCAGACTCTGTGCTGTGACGGTCAGCGTAATACGGTGTAAATACCTCGACAATCAGAGATGGCAGCGTCGGTGTTGATCGTTTGTTGATTTACTCTTTGATGACGAAAAAGAGACCGGGAGTATACATCAGACGACTGTTATGCTAATCCGTCACTAATTTCACTCGATGCACAGATAAAATAGGAGTAGAATGATAAACAACACGATTGCAAATTAACAGAAAAGCGATTGATTTCTGCGAAAACTAGTGCGAGTGAGAATACACGGTCCAGCACGGCGATAGCGTTTGTGGCAACTAATAATAATTAATAATATTTAAAATAATTCTTACAGCGTAGCTTTGCAACTTTATTGGCATAACTTCTTCAAAGTCCACCAATGCTTCATTTAAAGCTAGAGCTGCCTCTCCATAGTCACGCTCTTCGATGGTAGCTTTTTTCAACTTTCTACAGTAATTCGGTCGAAGTTTGTATTTTGCAGAAGCATTCTTCGTCCTTTCATGTTCGGCGACAAACTTGCTTAAAACATGACCAGGGCCACATCCAGCAAACAGAAGCATGTATGTTTGATGCCAGCTGTATCGTTCGTTGTGCTGGAGAGCAGTTATCCACACTCGGCGCTGATAGGACCCTCTGTTCATTAAATTGAGACGTTTTCCCACATTTTATTTACAGAGCCTCGAAAAAATGTTCTCGGACCTTAAAAAAAGAACTATGATTATCCTATGCTTAATAGCATACACTGTAATGCTCACAAATTACTAGTTTTATGATATTTTAGCGAATCTGCTTTCGCTGCTACAGCATCGACAATATTTTGAATTTTGCTCCAAACTCCGTACTTCTTCAAAAGGCCTACGTGGTTTTCATCGTTTGCATCTTTCTTGTTGCAAAAATACGGCCGACAAGCATTGTGGTCCCCGAAAACATGAAAAGGCGCATTCCTTATATCTTGGTACAACCCCGCAACATCGAGGCCGCTTGTATCTTCAGCACAATGCTTGATCGCGCTGTGATTCCCTAGTGTTATGCGTTCAACATTTTTCACTACCAGATTGATTATTTCTTTAGGGCATTTAATCTGAAATTCAAAACACGTGCGGTTAGAGCGGATTTTTTTATTTCAAAAAATGTCATTCCTTTAAGTTCCAGTACCTCTCGAAGTTTCGATTTCCACAATTTTTGACTACGTGATTGCAGCACAACTGATGCTCGATGGATGGTCCGTACTTGATTGCATTTTTGACTTTTGCAACAGTAGTTGAATCTCCATCAGTAGTGATTGTTGTTAGCCATAGATTCGAAGCTGCTAATTTTTGAAACCCTTCAATAATGATTTCGGGTTCCATGCCACCAGATGCCCCTGCATAATTTTTATAGCATTTGTGATCTCGTGCTTCTTCTTTGTTGCTACTTTGTTGTCGATCACATACTGAACAACGTTTATTGCGACATCCGATGTACACAATTTTTTTCGTGTTTTCGGCTACAATAGCAGCACAACCTGACGCCGATATATACCTAGTACCATAGCTGCGGGCTGCCCAGCTTCCATCTAACGAAGCTTTGGCTTTTATTGGTTCATTGATGTCGACGATTTTTCCAGTCTCGCGGATAGCAGCCAGACACGCTTCTTTCTTTTCTTCAACAGCTTTCTGAAGAGAGGCGTCTTTTGCTGCTTCCAGAACACTATCCATTGCCATTTCCTCTGCAGCGAAAGATTTATGCGTCATGAATGGAATGTCGCAAAATGCCAAGAGCTCCTTAGTGTGGGTGTAGGTTCCACCGGAACACAGTGTCCCCCAAACCATTGCTTTTTTCAACATGTGTTTTGGAGCGGGCTTCTCGGATGTTACATTGAATAAATCGCCACATACGTTATATTTGAACCAAAGCGTTGAGGACAACGCTTGATAATTCTCCTGTTGCATACACGGAGCCACAAATCAACCCAACGTTGACTTCTTTTGACGCAATTCGGCTCTTCCGTGGTATAACCCAAATTTGGGTTAACTGATATATACCTATCATTAGGTTGTTTCTATTTGACAGCGGAAAAACAAACAACTCAATGCAAAAAAAATCTACCCAGCGTTAGCTTTTGAAGTCTCCGTGATGGGTTAAAACAACTTAACGTTAGGTAAACTCGAAAGAACCCAAATTTGGCTTATTCCATTGAACTTCGACGCTGGGTCGGTGCGTCTCTCTCTGTTTTTGACAACATTGCTGTTGCGAGAGAGGCAACACCACCCAACCGTGGGTAAAAACTAAATGCAGTTTACCCAAATTTGAGTAAAAAGAACTTATTTTTGAGTAGTTTTAGGGTCCCAAACAAAAATGAATCTTAAGGTGAAAATGAATCGAAGCCAAACCTCAAATTTTCAAGAGCACGGATCTGGAGAACCAAACTTTCGTTTAAGCTGAAAACTTAATCGATTGGTCACTCGCTGGTGTTGACCAATCGATTAAGTTTTCAGCTCAAATGGGTGTTCGGTTCTCCAGAGTTGTGCTCTTCTAAATTTGAGGTTTGGCTTCGATTCATCTTCACCTTAATGTGGTCTAAGGATTTTCAATAGGATTTTTAAGTGGTATTTTCCTCAAACAAAAATGGCATAATTCGCAAGAGAATAGGTTGTTTTCTTGACTCCCATACACGTTGTATGAAATGAAAAAGTTCAGGAAAAAACTTCAAAGTCAATTTTCTCAAAGCTTGTTGTCACTTACACCCCTTTGCTTCTAATCCCCTCAAATGTACAGTCACCCCACAGTTATGGATCAACTAAGGGTCATTTTTCAGAACAATATGTGATTAATAATCATGGTGACGCTGTGCAAAACAAAATTACCTTCCTGGCACTGCAGAATATATTTGTTTTTGGGAATACATCTTAAAATTCCCGATTATTTACGAAAAAGTATCAATTTTGCTAAATTTCAGAGGGGGTTGTGTACAAGACACGACCGCATGACGTTAACTACGCCAAGTAATTTTTTGCATTTGAATTTTAGTCGATTTTCATAGTTGCAGCCTTCCTTTAATTCAAACTCTAACATAATATCGTGACGGTCGCAACATTTTAGATTTTCAATTGACACCCAGTAGGCAAATGACAGCAAGTTGACCGATAATGTAGCTCTTGATTGAAATCTTCAATTGTTTATGCTATATTCAAAAATATAGTAGATTTTTTTCTGGTATTTCAAGACATTGAAAAACTTATATAAAAATTTCTTATACTGTTGGGGCAATATGGACACCGGGTGACAAAGTAGAGCTGACACTTCAGAGAGAAAAAAAATATAACTTCAAATACAAACTTATCCAAAAAAATTTAGCATTCAATGCAATGATTATGAAGCGGAACCACAAATCAGTTGAAAATCGTCAATTCTTGATTAAAACTAACCTGGAGGCAATATTGAAAGCATCTCTACGAAAAATGTCGTAAATTGGTTTTAATCATGTTTCCAGTGGCACAGTGACCTGTCACTATGGTTTCCTGAATATGAACTTCATTTTTCGAGGTTTTGAGAACGATCGCGGGACAATTTTCCTATAAACATTAGGATGTCCATACTGCCCCTTGGGGTGTCCACTTTGCCCCGCTAGCTTGATGGCGACTACCAAATATAAGCTTTTTTTAAACCTATTTTTGAAAACAAAATATTTTTTTTCCAATTATGCAACCATGTTTAACAAATGCTTAAGAACTCTAAAAAGCATACTGCACATAAAAAAACAGTATAATATTCATGTCCTCGCAGTCAAAATAGGCAAATTCCTTAGGGTGTCCATACTGCCCCGTGTCCCCCTATATTGCCGTAAGACGTAGTTAACTTTTTTTTTTTTTTTTGAAATTGTTTATCGGCATGTCGGTCTATTATGCTCGAAGTAAGAGGGAGCATGGAGAAGAAAGCAATGAATACTAGATGGATAGGTACCGTAAGGGAACGGCGAGAGAAATTGGATTAGATGTTGAAGAGGGCATACCATATGAAACAGTATTACTTGAAACGTCACTTCCTTGTGGCTAACGTCCCCTATGGGAACGGCTTGGGTGTGTTTTGAGAATCGTCTTATCGTTGATTAATAACTGTGGTATCACGGAGAAAAATCAGCACAGTTTGAAACAACTAATTTTTAGGTTGAATTTCAAACTAGAACACTGTTTGTTCTTAGGTCTACGTGTGATTGTTTCAAACTAATGATTGCATTGAAAATGAACTAATAAAATAGTTGTTTCTAACTTGGGATTTTGGAAATCTAACAATAATTCTGGTAGTTACAAACCAATTTATTTGTTTATGTCAATTAAGCTTTAGTTTGTTCGTACCATTTATTAGGTTGTTTACTCTTGTTTAACTGATAGATCGACTTTAAGGTTGATTTTGGAAAAAATTTCTGGCTTTTCAGTCTATTTTAACAATTTAAAACAACTGTATGGTTTCTTTCTCCAACGTTTCGGTCCTTATTGGACCTTTATCAAGGACTCGAAGTTTTATGTTGTTTTTCGTCTATATGTTTGTTTGAACAATTAATCGTCATTGGTGTTATTGGGTGTTCACGGTTCTATTACTACCCGGAAACAATTTTATTTTTAAAGAATCGGAATTCGGTCTACCGTTCTACGCACTGGCGCAATTTTTCAAAAAATCAAAAAAGATTATAACATAACGTTTGTCATTTGTAATTTTATGAAAATTTTCACATATTTCTGCAAGACTTATGAATCAACTCCTCAGCTCTACAGAAATAACAGGCGAATAATCTTGGCAACCATCGATTGATGATGCCACCTCAGCCAGCATGTTTCTTGGTGTGTGTTCGATTAGCTGCATGGGTCGTATTGCTGTGCCTCTCCAAGTTGAAATGCGAACGTTCTGGCTTTAAAATTTTCTTTGATGCGTACGTTTTCAGCAAGTTGCGATGTTTACCACATAGACAATATCGACAGCGAGTGTCCCCCGGGGATTTAATTTTTTAAAAGCAGTTTACTAAGATAATAGAGTTACAACGTAAATAATGTTAATGTTGTCTAAAGGAAATATGTGCCCTCCGTGCGATGAACAATGTCCGGAGGCCTGAATAGTTGGAAATTAGTGCATTTTTTTTATTCGAACTTTAGATTGGTGCCTTTTGTGTATGTATTTGTTATAGCAAATACACATGGCGGTAGATTTGGTGTACCATGTGTTTGAAAACATGAACAGCATATTACCAGAATAAAACAATTTAAAGCAGTTTTGAGCAAAAAGGTATCCTTTTTCATATTACCTGGAAATCTAGTGATCCCGTGAACATAATCTTATGTAGGTAAGTCAAGATTTACTATATAATAAAGAATAAAATTGTTATATTGACCGGAACCCACTAGAATTCATGACGGATTCTGCCCCCAACATCCAACAAACCGGCAGACATTTCTTCTTCCTCCGATACTTTCAATAGCACTCGGTGGATAGATTGGTAAAGCTACTCACTTCCATGCTTGAGAAGCTCGACCGGGATCTCGTCCTTCTCAGCAGCCTTACAGTTCTTCAGCTCGCCTCCTTATCCTCTTCTATGGTCGGTGGGTCCACAGCTTATCAATATTCACCCCTTCCTTGCTACATTACGATTTTCGCCGTTCAACAACTCCTGATAGCAGCGTTGTTTTATCTGCGAATTCCCCACTCGATCATCGTACTTGGCGGGAACTGGTACAGTATTGTGCCGCGTGTCGTTGACCATTGCATAAAATCTCCGCATATCATTCCGGTTCATGTTACCTTGAGCTTCAACTATCATATTTTTTCGTGCTGTCTTCTCTTCATATAGTGGATTCGCTTTTCTTCAGCTCTCGCTGCTCTGTACCGGCCACAAGCATACGACTTCTGGCGACATTCTTCACGTCTGGTACTCTTCATCGAACAAGTCGTTTCTTCTGTGGCCCATAAATGCTCAAACAGTTTGACCAACATTGGCTCCGCCCGCAAGTTAGTCAAACCGATTATATGTATGCAACCGTTTGACCAACTGTCGAGGTTTGCTGCAGCAACACTATATTTTTTGTTGAATGATGTTTTGAATGATCTCGGCAAGTCTAGTGGATATGTGATTGTTGTTTTTTTAGAATTCTGTATATGTGGGGGAATATTTCTACGATCGTAGTAAAGAAGAGCAGAACTTTCAAAAATTAAGTACCGGTAGGCATATGTATTGATGAGGGGTTCCAGATATAATTTGCACGAAGAACTCCGGCAAAACTCTAAAATAATGAGGGGTCTCTGCCGGGGAATATTCTGAACGGTCATCAATATGGAAAGGGCTATGGAAATTTCTTTTAACATTCTATCTGGAATCTTTTAGTGGTTTCTTCTAGTTATTCTACTTTGAAGTTATTCCAAGAATCAATGGGATATACTAGGGATTTCTTTGAAGATCAATATAAAAAAATCCTCATGTAGTTTCTTCAGTAATTCTTCAGAGCTTACTCCAAGGCTGCTTTCAATAATTCCTCTAGAGATTGCTATAACAATTTCTTCAAAGCTGCCTTCAGGAATTCCTCTTCCAAGGGTTCCATCACGTTTTACCCAGGAATTACATCACGAATTCTTTCAGAAACTTCTCAAGGGATTCCTTACGAAAGTTATAACCAGAAGTTTTCCCAGGGATTTCACCAGGATTTTTTCAGGGCTTCTCCTATGATTCTTCCTTATATTTCCCCAGGAAAAGCATCAGAAATTACGCCTGGAATTTCTTCAGCCACCCTTTTTATTATTTTTTTTACAGATTCCCCAAGGGATTTCTTCAGTGATTCATCCAATGCTTCCCTCAAGAGTTCAACAAAAAAACTTCCATAGATTTATATAAGAACTCCTCGAGCAAAACTTCGGGAATTCCAAAACAAATTTTTCAAAAAAATTTTCCTACAATTCCATTAGGTATTCCTCTAGAAATTCTTAAAGAGATTGCTCAAGTAATCCCCAAGAAATCACTATAGGGAATTTCCACCACGAATTGCTCCTATAAAAAATGTTCCAGTGATTCTTTCAGTCATTTCCCTAGGAGTTCCTCCAAAAAATCCTCAGTGATTGATCCAAGTCCATGGAAAAACCTTGGATGTCCTGAAAAAATGAAAGTGACCGGCACCTGCTACGTCCTTACGGTCATCGAAGAATGTTAGTGTGACATCCATTACTAAAGACCGAGTATACCACTACATCTTCATAGTTTTCACGGGTTTCACATTTACATAGTCTTTTTATTTTCTAATCATCGGAACTCAAACTATGTCCACCATTTGGTGACGAATCATTCAAAAAGTTTGTAAATACAATATAGGACATTCCAAGTTTTTTTTATAATTACCGTCGTTGGGGGTGACAATGGGTCAAAAAGGGATATGTGCGATTTATTTTTTGAATAACTATCGCAATTTAACTCCAATAAACTTCAAATTTGGTGTGTATGTACTTTGATGGTACATTAACAACTGTTCAAAAAATTGAAGATAAATATTTATTCACAGCGGCACCACAAGTGAATGAAAAATGACCCAATCTCACCCCATAGAGAGGGTGACATTGGGTCACTGTAATTGAAATAACTTGTTTATGAGAATATGATTTCAAAACCATTCACAGCTGAAAAATATTGATAAAAAATGATGCAAACAAGACAAAAAGATATATAAGATGTTTCACAAATATGATAAACCCACTTAAAAGAAAGATTATACTGAAAATTGATGAGCTATGAGAAAAAATATGTAAACCCAACTTTTATCGTCAAGTTTACATAAATTTTCTTGGTGTTTCTCTCAAATTGTCTTCAAAGTCTCATCCCCATTGCTATAAAGTCCATTCAGTTTTCCCAAAAGTGTACTGAAACAGTGATTATTTTAAACCTTCGCAAATAGTTAAATTTCGGTGCGACATTCCACGATCAATACATTTCAGGCAGAAGTTGACGTCATAATCCCAGTATTTCAGCGATCCTACTCATTTGTACTTCCGTGAGATGTTTCTATAATATGAAAACACTGATAAATAATCAAATTTAGAAAAAACACCCTTTTGATAAAAATTTACGATGTTGCTGCGCACGAAACAAAGTTGCTGGTTTGAGAAGTTGTCAAAATGCGTTGTATTGTTATTCAATGCACAGAATACTCAAGTAGACTTGTTTGATGTTTCAGAGATGCTGTATTTAGAAAGAATAAACACATCTTAATGAAAAAAGAGTACACCCGGCACCGTAAAATGTCAAAAAAGTGGACTTGGAATTTCATTTACTATCGTTCTTGCTTGACCCAATCTCACCCCCATTTTCAATGTTTTAGACATCGTACCGGAAAAAATATTTTTTTTGTGGGAAAATCAAACAGATTCCGGAAAATACCTGTGATGTGTAATGTAAAGACTTTCAACATTCTACTAACACAACGATAGAGGCTAGAGTACATGCGTGATACTTTGTACAGCAGAAATTTAATGTTGTAAATTTTATCTAGTTTCAACATGAAAGTTTATTGATGTAGTAAACAAAAACTACTATTTCTAAAAATGCATATTGTTATGAATCATATGTAATAATATGTTCCCTAACATATGAATTATTAATTTTAGTAATATCAGCGTTATTAGCTGAAATATTTCACAAAACATATTTTTCCGTTTTGACCCAATCTCACCCCCTAGACCCATTGTCACCCCCATCGACGGTACTAAAACAAAATAGAGATACGCGTCCTTCGATATGTATTGTGTAATAGTAGTTTACGCAACAAGTTGCAGACGATTTGTACAGCACGAGTTGTACCTTTAATTATGATGAGTGTTGTAAAAATCGAGTTCTGTAACGAGTTGCGTATAGCATTTTTTGCAATTTCGTAGAAGACCACTTGAGGGTATCAGAAATCATATCGGAAAGCACTCACCATTATTCTACAATTTCTGAAAAAAAAGTTGTGCAATGATTTATGACGCAACTCAACACAGTTGCGTAATGATAAAGAGATGTGTAATGAATCATTACAGCACTGGTTTCAGTTGCGTAATGACTATTACCGCACTGTATAATTCAGTGCAGGAAATTAGGCCGTTTCATGGCAAATTGGCGGGATGAAAAACAGCCTATTACGATGAGAAATTGTGAAATAAGGTACAGTGGGGGAAGTGTAGCAGTGGGGTAAGTGGATCATTTGTCAATATTAAGCATAAATACTTGAATATGTTGAATGTTTTCGCACCATTGCTTCGTTCTAGGTTATATTCTTACGCCCACACTGAAACTATTACAAAACTGGTACTACACGTACACTAACACAAGCAAACTTGTTAGCTGCAAAAAGTAATTAATTTGAAAATTGTTTTCCATCAATCAAAAATTCATTGTATCTCTGTTTAAAATCGAATTCTTTTATTTTTTTCGACACATGATGAGCATTTCAGTTCTAATTGAATGAATCACAATGAAAAATGTGTCATTTTTATAAATAAATACAAATATATTGGACATGGTACACTTACCCCTACTTTTTAATGGGGTGGGGTAAGTGGATCAAGAATAATTATCATTTATTGGCAGACTACTTACGAGAGTTTTAATAAGCTACGATATCCGCAAATGTTGTTTTCCTTTATTTTGTTCCATTCCCAGCTTGAATTTGTCAAATTGACCATAGAAAATTTGAATTAATCCACCTGAAAGTTTTTTTTAACCTTTCTTGTATAAAAAATATATAAAAAGAATAATAATTTCAAAATTCACACGGAACTTTTCGTGGTTTATCTAAGCTGAGTTGTAAAAGAGCAAAATATACTTATTTTCCAATCGAAAGCGTAGTATCGTACCTTATTTGACCATATAAATTGTTCTAGACAGATGATACACATATATTCATAAATAAAATAGAAGGATTTCAGTTTGTTATTCAGGAGTAAATGTAACTAATATTTTTAAACCAAGAGTGTTTTTCGAAAATATCTTTAAGAATAATCCTAAAATACTTCTGTATAACTTATGCGTATAAATGGATGAATTTTCTCCAAATTTAGCTAGTTACAATGTTTTTTTTTGTTCAAATTAGTGTGAATTGATATATACATACTTTTTATAATATTTTGATTTAATAAAGATACTTTTTAATTTTAAAGTATTAGAATATAACATAAGTAGCATTTATAACAGGAGCGAGGGTAATATCATTCTTATTAAACATAATCACACTACATTTGTTTCGAGAACAGATTTTTTTTAAAGGTGATCCACCGTGGTGGGGCAAGTAGATCATTTGGCGCAAATTTTTAAGTCTCTCATACTCAATACATAACAATCAGAAAAATCGAAATAAATGACTATTTGAAGTATATTAGTCCCTTATTTGTTATCCACAGAAAAAAGTTTGAATTACATTATTCACGTTAGCTGTACATAACAATGAAGTTAACTATTGATTTTTCTGTATCCACTTACCCCACGGTACCTTAGTAGTTTACGGACCAAGTTGCAGAATGATGATTTTTACAGCACGAGTCGTAAATATATCTTACGAGGCTTGCCGAGTAGAATTATTACGACGAGTGCTGTAAAAATCGAGCTCTGCAACGAGTTACGTACAACATTTTTTGCAATTTCTTAGAAGACCAGTTGAGGGTATCAGAAATTATACCGGAATGCATTCACCATTATTTTACAATTTCTGAAAAATGGTTGTGTACTGGTAGGGAGTGACAGATACTACACACGAAATATGAAACAAAACTTTTCCAAATTGCAAGATAACTCCCACTCCCCAACGACAATCACGGCAGGCTTGGGAAAAATCGCTAGTTTTTTTTTTTTTTTTTTTTTTGTTGTGGTACCTTCGATCTTTCTGGACAATCATGGAAAAAGGGCCATAGTTTTATGTGCATCTAATTTTCATTTTGATTGGAAAATAGTTGAAAGATGAGTGTTTCAATACTTTATATTCGATCAAATTAAAATGTGCTATCGTGACATTGCTTTTGGGTGTGCAGGAATTGATTTTCAACCGGTTGTTGCCAACTTTGTTGAAATGCAAAAATATGTTTTGATGAATTACGCGCTTTCATCATGATTGTCCATCCTTTGAGATCCGGGCTCACTGAGACAGTTCTTGACAGCAAAATCTCGGCTCACCTTGACGTACATAAATTTTGAATCGGTTTCTCCCTCCCAGTTTGTGTAATAATTCATTACGCAACTCAAAACAGTTGCGTAATGAATCATTACAGCACTGGTTTCAGTTGCGTAATGACTATTCCCGCACTGCATACTTTAGTGAAGGAAAGTAGGCCGTTTCATGACAGATTGGCGTGATGAAAAACAGCCTATTACGATGAGAAATTGCAAAAAATATAAATTCACATCATTAGAGAACCTATCCTGATTACACTGCTGAAAATTACTCGGTTGTTTCAGTTATGCAATCGGACAATGTTGAAACAAGTTGAAAAATTTCGATATGCGAATCGCTGCATATAGGGTGGTTCTCATGTGTCTGCCATCACTTAATCACACGAACATATCCAAAAATTGAAAATATATCTAGTCCACCCCTAATGTTACCCAGCCATGGGAACGACGACACCAATTTCGTTTATCCACCCCTTCGATACAATCTCTCAGTCTCAACGCGAGGCGCCATATTCCGCTCACCCTTTCCAACAGTCTCGACAAATTGAGAGGGAAATGACACTGAAGGCGACACTTCCGTCTGCAAGCAAGGGCATGCCGTCCTCGACCAGCTGTTTTTCAACGAACGGATTTTTTCTCCTCTTGGATGTTTAACCCTCTAATACCCAACCATGCTTTTAGATGGGAAACCCTTTTGATTCTTTTTCGTAGTTTTTTGGTAACTTGGAAATTAAAATAATCTATTTATTTTTAAACAATATATAGGATCATTATACGCATATTTGAGAAGTTTTTCTTAATTTTTAAAACATGTTTTTGATTAGTAAAATCAACTTATTTTATGGAAACAAGACGCTTTGTTTTCGGGACGCCAGGAGTTTGTGTTTCGCTTTCGCGCGTTTTGCTGGGCAGTGCTTCGGAAAACCCAAGCAAGACAGTTTGTTTTCGGGACGCCGAGTAGTTTTTTTAGCATTGTGTGAGTACGAAAAGATATCCGTGTTCAGTCGAGGATGGATTACCAACTGGTGAGCTCGTTTCAGGCTTATAATGACACATTTTTTCATGACAGCGTTAATTTTATAAGTAGATGAAAAAACCTAATTTAGTACTATACCATTTAATTCCACTAGAGTTTGTATCCTTTGACAGATACACGTATTTCGACCTCAACTGTAAGGCCGTCTTCAGTGTCGTGTACTAGACTCGACTTTTATGTAATATTCAAACAAATTTTGTATGGTTCGTCACTACAAGTGTCGGTAATATGCCTGTTTTATATAATTTCTAAATACATATATTTTCTCTCTTTAAGGTGAAGATGAATCGAAGCCAAAGTTCAAATTTTCAAGAGCAAGGATCTGGAGAACCAAACATCCGTTCAAGCTAAAAACTTAATCGATTGGTCACCAGCTGGTGGTGACCAATCGATTAGGTTTTCAGCTCAAACGGGTGTTTGGTTCTCCAGATCCGTGCTCTTGAAAATTTGAACTTTGGCTTCGATTCATCTTCACCTTAACATTACTAAAAACATCTTTTGAATGGTTCGACATTATGGATGTTGACGTATATTTTAAAACTTTTTATCTCGAGACAAAAATATACAGCGTTACTCTTCTGTAATTTTCAAACAAACTATGTATGGTTCGTCACTACAAGTGTCGGCATCATTCCTGTTTAATATGATTTAAAATATATACATATTTTTTTCTCTTTTCGCCATTACTAAGAACATCTTTTGAATGGTTCGACATTATACATGTTGATGTATTTTTTAAATCTTTTACGAAAAACTTCTCGAGACAAAATGCAAAACTAGCTTTAAGTTTAAGTCGTATTTTTCCTCCTTATCCATGGATCGCATCACTGACCAATGGTGACTCCCAGATCTTTTCCTCGCTCACTAATAAACACCCTTCCCGTAGTGATTGTGGATTAGACTGGCCCACCTTAGTATGGGAGAAACATAAAGTTGTATAATTCCACGGGGCACCCACCAGGATTATTCTTTAAGGTTAGAGGAAGACTTCCTGAAAGTTTCAGCTCATTTGGTCGTTCCATGAGCTGGCGCAATTGAATTGATGTTTATATGGGATTTTCAGCTCCAACACATAGGAAACAGCACATCATCTCCTGTTTGAGTCAGGAAAATTGTTGATCACGTTCAATTGAACCCAGAATGTCAAAAACACTACTTGATACTATAGCAAACAATATTGTAGAAGGTTGTATGATGATTAAAATTGATAAAGTTGGTGTTTTAACTATCTGAAGTAGATTTGCAATATTGCATAGTATTCCTTCAACTTAGCTGGGTGGTAGCCACTAAGCGCAACATAGCCACCTATGACGCTGGGCCAGCTGCGGCACAAGGTGCATGCACATGTGTGATTGTACGGGAGTGCTGATCTAAGCCTAACTTTCAACAACTGAAAGCTTAATGAAAATGAGCTTAAATCCAGATACAACCTTCGGCAACTATGTTCATTAGCGTATCAACTAGTGAATTTGTCATTCTGGGCTCAATTGAACGCGATTGACTAGTGTACGAGAAGAAACAGTGACATAGGATCATTTTTCAATATATTTGAGACGAATATTCCATACAAACTTTGAATTGAATGCGCCAGCTGGGGAAGCAACCAAATAAGTTGAAATTTTGAGAAAGCTTTTTTCTTACCTTAAGGCACATATCTAGGGGGTGCCCCGTTGAATTTTACAACTTTTTTGTTTAAGGGTCAGTCTATTGTGGATATGCAGAGGTATTCTCGGTCTCTAGAAGCAACAATCATTACACCCTAACATTCCTTCCCCATCCCAAATGACTGTAGGAACTTGGCCGGCGCCGTTATTGATCAATAATATTAGACCATTGACATGTACAGTCTGCAATACTATGCTATGCTAAAATCAACTTACTTTATGATCCACAAATGCCTCAATGCCAGACTCTCATTCAATGTGTAATGCTACAGTTTATATTGCTGTGTGCGTTTGAAACGCAAATGTCAAATGCGGGAACACCAAACGCGGTAAGATTTTCCACAAGAAATGCGATGTCAAAGATAGGTTTTTCTATCTAGGTCAGCGGTGATTTAGATAATCGTTGCTAGGAGTCCTTTGATTGGTTTGTGTTACCGAATTTGGAGGACATTTAGTCAAGATTTGCACCTCAAATGCAAACAGCAATAACGGAGAGATCCGTTTCGCCTGCCGAGCTACGAAAGTCGTTGTCAGCTAATAGACTTGGACCTTCTTCGCTGTAGAAGGGATGTCATAAGAGCTTTGACTATTGCGGATGTGTTGCAGGGACGCATCGACTGTGGAACTATTCTGGAACAAATTAATTTGAACGTCCGACCACGCTCGCTTCGCAACAACATCATGCTAAGACTGCCTCTATTTCGTACAAATTATGGACTTCACGGTGCTCTTTGTGGACTACAGCGAGTTTTCAACAGTGTATCTTCATTGTTTGATTTCAACATTACCCGAGAGACGCTCCGTCGAAGATTTTCATTGTTTTTCGCTGAACGAAATATTTAGTCTAAGTGTTTAGTTTAAGTTTTATCGCCTGACTATATTTGTTTTTAAATTCATTCTTATTGTTTTTGACGTCACTGTACTTTGTTGTTAATGTTAGCATATACTTATATTTTAAGACATCATTGGGGCTACTACTTGCCTGTTGATGTAGTATAAACAAATAAACAAATAAACAAATATTTTTCCACAAACTAATTACCTTTAGACCTTTAGAAAAAAAAATCATGTTTTCAAAAAAAAAAACCAATAGCAAAAATGTGCTAAGATAGATTTTGATTAGAAACATTATATTTACAGTCATCTCTCAATAGCTCGATATTGAAGGGACCATCGAGTAAGGGAGGTTTCGAATTACAGAGCTCAAAACCTGCATCTGTGATCCATAGTACCACCGAGTTAGCCATGAATACTAACTTTTACCATGGTTGTCTAACTCGATATCGAGGTTACTATATATCGAGTAACAGAGATTTATCTGTTGATCGAAAATGAAATGTTGGGTCTAAAAGGGTCCGTCTTCGTCGTCAATTTCAGAGTTCTCTTTCCTCTGGCTGGATGAGATTGTTATCAACCATTGCTACAGTAGGGAGCCACGAAGGAAATGAATGGATCCAGCAATCATTGATCTCTGTGATTTTAAAACAATTTATTTATACAGCCACTTTCATTGATATTCATTTTCACTTTTTTTTGCAATCGGTTATCTGTTTTCTCCATTGAAAGATCGGTAGTATTGCTTTCGACGGGAAAAATCGACAATGCAAGATACGATAAAAACGTTGTATAATTTTCATGCATATCTTACTGAAATTTATTGCGCACTTTGTCAATGGATGAAGTGAATTAAAGTGGTTTCATTGATTTTTTGTTCAAAAGTTATTTTTTTATTTCCTTATTTTGGGATGATCTTGAGAACATCAGGCGAAAGTTCATTGAATTCACTTAAAAACTTTCCTTTGACCTGCTTAGATATTTTATGAATGATTCAAATTCTAAATATCAAATGATGGGTGTTTTAACAATGTTTCTACCATGATTCATCGTTGACAGGATTATAAGAAAGGCAGGCTATTTTTTAAGAATTCCGGACACTACTTTCACGGATAAAGTTAAGTGTGCTGTTTCGCTTAAGAAAAGTAAAGAAACTCATTGACTGAATGTGTCAAGAAATTTCCTACAAAGAGCCCCATTTGAAATTACATTTCTTATAATATTAGGTCGGATTCTGACAGAATTCAGAGAACGGGTTTTTAATAAAAATCCTGGGTATTATTCTCACAGGATCCTAAATTTCTGGGGTAGATTCTTCAAAATATTGTGGACTAGATCATTTTATAATTTTGAAAGGGACTCTCACAATGCATAGGGACTCTTAGAATGCTAAGCAATTATCTTTTTTTTTTTTTCAATTCCTTCAAATGAAATTAACTCCACTCACTGATTTTTGTTAGATTTTATGAGCTTCATTTACTAACTTTTGTCAGACTTTATGGGAATATTTGTGCGTTTAGGCATGTGGCCCGCGACAATTTTTTTTGCGATTTGGCCCGCGGTTCAAATAGGTTGGACAGGCCTGTCGTAGGGCATTGATAACTGTAGGGGAAAAGCACTAATTTTCGACCTACAAGAATTCTATACAAAGTAGGGCAAAATCGTACGGATGGGTCGAACATTGGTGCTTTTCCCCTACCACAGTTATGAATCAAAAATAAAATAATTCCGAAATAACTTCCAAAACGTATGCTTTTACTAACACACCATTCGTTTGCTTCGCAGATAAATTGCTGTTAAAGTGTTCTGATCCATAATATGAATAGGCCTATTCAAATGACGTCTCAAATCAGCTGATCGGGAAGCACTTTGACATTTCTTCTATAAAAATGACAGGCCCGTGTTAGCACCGGTCCTCCACCGATGTAAACAAATGCATAGACGGATCTGTCACATGAAAAGGCCTATAGATTTGATCCCTAATAAGAAACTTCCTTTCCCACTGATCCATATCGTTTTCAGATGTCAACACTTCTTCATAAATTTCCGCAAATTTTGAGGTGTATTCTCGAAAACAAATGTACCGTTTTGACTCATATTCCGAACACTTAAGGCCAACAGTGACTTCAAATGCATCTGATTGACATAAGTTGACTGATATTTGTGTAAATTTTCATTTCTTCGCAAAGTCTAACTGTTAGCTGTTAGGTGTACCGATAATAATGTTAATTTAGTTAGTTTTAGTATTGTTTTTACGTTAAAGTATGGAACAACATTTTGACTCAAATGCCGAACACTGTGCTCATTCTGTCTCATATTCCGAACACCTTGATTCAAATTCCGAACAGCATAAATCGTATTCAAATGAATAATTTAGCAAATAAATGTATCTGAGCTTGTTCTACTAGGCTCAAACTTGAGAATCACCACTACTCCCGCGGTATAAATGATATTGGAGACGTTAAAATTGAATTGCAATTAACTACCGTTTCTTTGATATTTGGTGACATATTTCAACGAAACATTTCAACCAAATCGCCATACAAAAACCGAGTGTTCGGAATATGAGTCTGTTCGGAATTTGAGACAAAACGGTATTCTGCAATGCCAGGTAGGGACATAATTTTGTTTTATACAGCGTGGCGTCACCATGGTTTCTAATCATATTTTGTTTTCGAAAATGACCATTAGGTGATCCATAACTAGTTCAAAGCTTAATAAAAGAAAAAAACATAAAATTTATCAATTTCTTCATTTATCTTTGACGTTAACTACGTCTTACGGCAATATACTGGGTGTCAATTGAAAATCTAAAATATTGCGATCGTCATGATATGATGTTAGGTTTCGAACTATAGGAAGGCTGCAACTATGGCAAATGTCAATATTTTTCAGTTACTCTCGACTGGTTTCCAAGTCCGTAATTAGTACGACGTGCTACATTCAACCATGTTGACAAAAATCATTTCAAATGTCAGAAAACGAGATAAAAAATTGGATCGAAAACAAGGTTGATAAAAAGGTATCGGGGCAAGATGAACACTTTTGTGGAGTTCGGTGAAAACATTATTATACTTGGGTGTCAAACATTCTGATTTCATGTTACCCGACATGAATTGGAACCAGATTATAATTTCCATGCCACAAAAACAGTGTAGCTTATGCCGACTTGTAAAAGATGTGCATCAAACAATCGAAGCATGTGATCCGACAATTTAGTTGCGAGGCTCCAAATTTATGATTCCGTAAAACAGGGTAACTTTGATAGGTTTTTCGAAGAAAACTTGAATATTTATGCATGCTGTTTCAAAGAATTATAATATGATTTTTTAAAACAAGTACTGGCATCCTAGCTGTCGATTGCAGTTGGTAGATTGCTAAAAGATTCATTTTGAATGAATGTATGTTTTGACGTTAACTACGTCTTACGGCAATATACTGGGTGTCAATTATTGATTCATTATTGATGGCATTATTGATCGTCAATCAGTTCGGACGCGTTTTTAATCGCTCCCGGTCGCGCACTTTTCATTTAAATTGTTATTGCTAACGTTTCGTTTTTTTTTGTACGTGCTAGATACCGGTGTAAAGTGTTTTGTGAAAATGAATTGTGAAATTTGCTTGTTGGATTCCGTTTCCGACTCAATTATGTGGTCGTGCATTGGGTGCTCACGTAATTTCCACCCTGCTTGCGTGGGAGTCAATATTCAAAGAGGATCGCTCCGGAAGAAGGAAAGAAGAATGGACACTTCATCCTTTGTGTTACCATGCTGCAGTTCATGTCAAACCATGGTTACTGCAAGCTTTGAGTTTAAGTCGCTTGCTGATCAACAGGCGCAACTAGCAGAACAAATTAACAAGAACACAGAGGTGATCCATCGTTCGACTCTACCGAACAGTTTGGGCGTGATCGATGAAGCCATTGACCGCTTGGAAGCTCTAGTGACCGATGTCAAAAATCAAAAACTTCGTTGGAGCCTATGAGAAACAACCCATTACTGGAAATAGATATTTTGAATGAGCTGAAAGCCATATCAGCAAATATTATGACGAACTCCAGCACCGAAGTTGAATCACTAGACCCCACATTGGATTCACCTCCAAGTTTAAATGCTGAATTGAATGCAAAAAAGAGGACAACTCTGGCTGGCGACTTTTAGGTACGAGGAAAGTATGGAAAGCGAATTGGGAGGAATACGACAAACGCCAACTCCGCCGCTTGGATCAGCAAAAGCAGGCCGAGAAGGCTCGAAGGCGACGTAAGCGGAACACAACTCGAAATTCTACAACCAGTAGAAACAGCCGTTTGGAAAATAATGTAAACAACGATTGCAACAACAATTACACCAATGCCCCGCGCCGCACAGTTTTCGGCAGCCGTAGATACGATAACGACAACAGCAATATATCTAATATGAACGCAAATTATCTTCCACCCGATCGTGAACTCCTTGCGGCGACAAAAAATCAATTTTCTCGACCACCATCTAATTATCGCCCAACTATTCGATTTGAAAAACGGGACACACTCAACCCTTATCAACCGGACGGCCCCACGAATCCACAACACATCATGACACAGAGAAGTCCACCTTCACCACCTTGCGAAGCATGCGCATGCAAACATTCGTGTTTTCGTCGGACTTGACGCTCTCTTCAGAGGAAGTAGATGACAACTTGACGCGTTCTTCAGAGGTAGAGTATAAGCAAACGACCCAGATAGCATTAGATAGTTTTAATGAAATTAACTCATCGAGTTCTTCAGTAAACTCATCAGGTGCTTCAAATGAAATTATAACATATTGTCAAAATTTTAACAGGATGAGAAGCGCAGCCAAATTGACTGAAATTCATCGTAAAGTAGCAGGTTGCGCATACTCTGTTATTCTGGGAACTGAAACGAGTTGGGATGAGAGTATACGGAGTGAAGAAATTTTTGGAAATAATTACAATGTTTATAGAGCTGATCGTAATTATCAATGGTCTGAAAAAAAGTCGGGTGGTGGAGTTTTAATCGCAGTTTCAGCAAAATTGAACTCTGAAATTATCGTTACCACTAAATTTAAAGAATTTGAGCACGTGTGGGCGAAAGTGCAATTGTCTGGCGAGACACATATTTTTGTCTCCGTATACTTTCCTCCTAACAATGCGTGCAAAGAAACATACGCTAAATTTTTTAGTGTAGCGGAAAATGTTATGTCTAGTTTACCCCCTGAAGTTAAGATTCATATTTACGGTGATTTTAATCAACGCAACATTGATTTTATACCAGATATGGACAATGATTATATATTACTCCCAGTCATTGGAGAAAGTGAATTGCTACAGTTTATATTTGACAAAATTGCAAACTTAGGTCTTAATCAAATCAATCATGTAAAAAATCAACAAAACTGTTATCTTGATCTCTTGCTGACAAACGTCTCTGATGACTTTTGTGTTAATGAGGCATTGACTCCACTTTGGAAAAATGAAGTGTTTCATACGGCAATAGAATTTTCTCAGTTTATTTCTAATACAGATTTCTATATTGACAATGAATTTGAGGAAATATTCGACTTTAATTCAGCTAACTATGACAACATTAGAAATAAATTAAATAACATTAACTGGCAAACGATTTTGAGAAGCAAAAATGATGTAAATAATTCAACAGAAGTTTTCTACAACTGTTTGTTCAAAATAATATTAGAAGAAGTACCAATCATTAAAAGAAGGGGTAATGGTTTCTCAAAACATCCTGTTTGGTTCAATAAAGAAATAATAAATTTGAAGAATCGTAAACAAAAACTACATAAAATTTACAAAAAGCATAAAAGTCAAGAGAATTTACAATTATATTTGAATATGAGCGTACAACTCAACTCAGCAATGCGATTGGCATATGAAAGCTACAACTCCAAAACTGAGCAAGAAATCAAAAACTGTCCAAAGAATTTCTTCAACTATGTTAAATCTAAACTAAAATCCAATAACTTTCCTTCTACAATGTATTTTAATGAAAAGGTTGGCCATACCTCACAAGATATATGCAACTTATTTTCAAAATTTTTTCAAGAAGTATACACAACATACTCTGAAGCTGATCGTGATTATGAATATTTCGATTTCCATCCTGAATTTCCTAACGATGTTGGTATCAGTCATATAAATGTGCATGAAATATTGAATGGTTTGAAAAACTTGGATGCAACCAAAGGAAATGGACCGGATGGAGTTCCACCAATCTTCATGAAGACATTAGCAATTGAATTAACTACTCCCTTATTTTGGCTTTTTAATATGCCACTGGAGTCTGGAGTCTTTCCAAAGATGTGGAAAAGCTCATACCTTGTTCCCATTTTCAAATCTGGCAAAAAATCTGATATTATTAACTATCGTGGCATTGTCCTTATTTCGTGCATTCCGAAGCTCTTTGAGGCTATCATAAATGAAAAAGTATTCATCCAAATCAAAAACAGAATAACTACAGCGCAGCACGGCTTTTTTAAAGGGCGTTCGACAGCCACTAATTTGCTCGAATTTGTAAACTATTCATTGAGTGCTATGGAAAAAGGAAATCATGTAGAAGCTTTATACACAGATTTTAGTAAAGCATTTGACCGTGTTGATATACCCATGCTTATATTTAAACTACAAAAAATTGGTATTGAAGCCAAATTGCTGAAATGGATTGAATCATATTTAACCACTCGCGAGCTAATAGTGAAATTCAAAGGAAAAAAGTCAACTCCAATACATGCCACTTCAGGGGTTCCACAAGGCTCTCATTTAGGTCCGCTTTTGTTTATACTGTTTGTGAACGATTTGTCGTTTATTCTTGACAAAATAAAAGTATTAATCTATGCTGACGATATGAAACTTTATTTGGAAATAAAAACTGCACAGGACATACATACTTTTAAACACGATGTACAAATCTTCCACACGTGGTGTCAGAAAAGCCTACTGTAGGAGATTATACTAATTGAAAAAATATATACATCTAAAAATACAAACATGAGCTGAAAAATGTGTATCGAAATTATTCATATCACAATGACTTCCCTTTACAAAGCTTAATGCTGTGAGAGACGGGTTTTCCTAATATTTCAATACCCCAAACTCAAACACTAACATTCAGCAACAAAATCGTTCCACATCCACGGGGGGAGTGTCTAACGGGTTGCATTATCCATCTGTGCATTGCATCATTCATGTGTATAAAAGCAGCACGCTACGGAGGGAGCGCTCATTCTATTGGCGAAAGTCATCGAGTGACGATCGGTCGCAAAGGAACCGCCAGCAGCAAGCGATAGGTCTTGCAGTGAAACGAGAGAAGAGGAGCAGCATCGAAACGAGCGTGTGGTCCATCAGTGTCAAGCAGCCTTCGTACCGGGCGGGTGATCGTCGATCCAGGCAGGGCACGCAGCGAGTCGCGAGTTTGCCGACGAGTTTTCACAAAGCGGAGCATCGATCCGAGCGATAGGCCTCGGAGATTTTGTTTCTGGCTTTTTCCAACTGGCTCACTCATCGGGTTCGTTGTTCGAACTTTTCGACGTCGAGTCATGATGAATTACGACAATGGCGCAGTGGAGGAAAGCAGTTCTCGGTGGAGGTAAGTTTTTTTTAATATTTTTTAATTGAAGTGAAGTGAAAAGAAATGATGGCATCAAAAATCAATTAGGACAGTACAGTATTCTAGGTCAAGCGATAGGACTTGACAAGAGAATACAAGGAGAATCTTCGACGAAAGTAGAGTGCAATGAGAAATGTTTTGAAACTACAAGAATTTCAAACTATTTATTGATTTTTTTTAATTAGAAGGAGCGAGAGGCCTCCTCGAAAAGAGACTTCAGAGTGTGTGATTTTCATTTCGGCATCAAAATTTAATTTCGACTGTATTCTAGGTCAAGCGATAGGACTTGACAAGAGAAATGGAGGCCGTATGATGTTTTTTTTTCAACTTTAAATCATGAAGTTAAAAGAATTAAAGAGTATTCATTGGATTTTCTTTTTGAGGAGCGAGCGGCCTCCTGAGAAAGAATAATCGGCAGAAAGTGTGAATTTCATTCCGGCATCACAATTCCATTTAGACAGTGAAGTATTCTAGGTCAAATGATAGGTTTTGGCAAGAGAATGCGAGAAGAATCTTCGGCGGAAATGATGACCGTAGAAATTTATGTTTAATTTTGAAGCTACAATATTGTTTTTTGTTTATTTTTTCATCCGGAGAAAGTGAGTGGACTTACCGAGAACAAAAATCGAAATGCATGATTTTCTTGCTAGTTTCAAAACAATTTTAAAAACTTTAGAACGCGTGTTAGAAGTGGAAATTTTCAGAGCGTTTGGTCTCGTTTATCAGTGATGAAAAAAAAACAGAACGTACATCTGATGAAGTGTCTTTGTTTTTTCGCAGCGAATCACCGGACACGATTTACATCACGCGACCAAAAGTTACAAAAACTGAACTCAGAAATAAACTGAAATCCGAAAAAGCTCGTACTGCTGCGCTACTCGAAGAGATAAAACAATTGCGAGAAGAAAATGAACAGTTGCGCAAATCGGGCGTAGGTGTTGTTACAGCTGCTACGAGTAATAATGATGAGGATACCAATACGGTTTCAAGTGGCACTCAACAAACCGAGTCGTCAGTCAAAAATGAGGAGTCGAAGTTGTTGTCTAGTGTTCATCAGCTTTCCATCTCTTCTATAAATGTAAATGTAAACCGGATGTGGAAGGAGAAGGCATACAGCGCCATTCGTTCGAAATGTGGCGAGATTTACTGATTGATTCGATGAAGTTACTGGGAGTAAAGGATGAACCGACTATGTTCACCATTTTTAGAGTAAAAGCTGGACAACAACTTCTTGAAATCTTCAAAAACACGAAGTCAGACTCTCTTGCGCCGGATGAAAATGAGTTCCCTTTCTCGAACGCTCTACACCGGCTTAAGTCGTACTTCGGGTCTGGATCAGACGTTCTGTTGCAAAGGCGAAAGCTGGCTGTGATGGATCAAAAACCGAATGAATCTGATCTCTCCTACATCAGTCGTGTGGGAGCAGTTGCTCGGCTTTGCGACTATGAAGAAGGCAAAGAGTTTGAGCAGATCGTAAGTACCATCGCCGAATACGCTACAAGTAAGGAAGTTCGTGCCATTGCTCTCAAAATGTTGAGTAGAAACGCATCATTTACGGACCTCGTCGATAAAATCCGAGAGCTGGAGGCGATTCGGCTAAACGAAGAGTTTTTCATGAGGAAGCGAATGAAGTCTGAGCCTGCAGCAGCGCTGGCACCAGTACGAGCGGATTCTCCAAGCCAACCAAGATACGAGCATCGAAGCCCACAAAACTATCTCCCAGCAAGAAGCTACAATCGTTCTAATGCCGGGTCGGGGAGGTACTCGAGAAGTCGTGCTTCAACTGGTGGCCGCCGTGAGTTCAGCAGATACTTCAGGACATCTCGTGACAGGAATATTGTACCACCTCGTGAAAGGAGCATCGGTGCTTCTCGTGAACGTGAAGGCAGATGTTGGCGGTGTAACAGCGTTTACCACTTGCCAGTGGATTGCGATGCGGCAGACAAAATTTGCAGAAATTGCGGTGTGATGGGGCATATTGCGAGAGCATGTTCCCGACGATTCCCCAGCAGTTCATCATCACGTAAGAGGGTTTCGGAAGCGGACATCACAGGAGATGGTCCAAGTTCCAAGCGGATGGCAGCTATCGAAGCTCCAAAACTTGAGAATGTTGACAAAGAAGAAGTAAGTGGATTTGACGAAGCATAAAGTTTCAAGTCGTGAAATTTGAATTCTGAATATTGATTTTTTTTTTTTGTTTTAAATGAAATGCTGTATTTTTTTTATTGATTGATAAATATAATGAGCTGAAACATTTTTGCATATTTTCTGTCCAGGTAATTTCATCTGATATATTCGAATTGGTATCCGCACTAAACATTGGAGATGAAGGAATGATCTCAGTAACGTTAGCTGGCATGCCCTGCGAGTTCCTAATCGACTCCGGGGCTCAAGTTAACACGATTTCTGAGAAAAATTTCATCAAATTGAACAGTGACGAGCAATACCGAGCACAAATTTTTAATTTCCGTGAGCAGTCGGATCGTTCTTTGAAACCATATGCATCTTCTCAGTACATCAAAGTTCTTGGTACGTTCGAAGCTCCCCTGTATATATCGGACGACAGACCAGTACTCCTCGAAAAGTTTTATGTAGTAAATGAACATTACTCTCTACTTGGAAGGTCGACCGCAATCCGCTACTGTGTATTGTTACTGGGCTTTAAAGTTCCGGTTCGCTCAATTTCCACCAACACAGAGTCCAATGACAAAATAGGAAGCGTAAGATCGTTAAACACAGGTGTGGCATTTCCTAAGTTCAACATTCCGCCTGTGGTGATACACTACGATAAGTCAGCGCCACCATGCAGGAATATTTTCACGAACATACCAATTTCACTGAAACCAATCGTGCACCAAAGGCTGTTGGAATTGGTCAGAGCGGATATAATTGAACCGGTGAAATCAAATATGGATACATCATTTTGTTCTTCGATGCTGGTGGTTCCGAAAGGCAAGGACAACATTCGATTAGTAATCGACCTCAGAGGTCCAAATCGTTGCATAATGAGAACACCTTTCGCCATGCCAAGTCTCGAGAGTATCCTTGCAGAATTTAACGGAGCCCGTTGGTTTTCGACAATCGATCTTTCGAACGCGTTTTTCCATATCGAGCTAGCAGAAGAGTCCCGACATCTCACGAACTTTTTTACTGAGTTTGGAACGTTCAGATGTGTCAGATTACCGTTTGGATTATGCAATGCCCCGGATTTGTTTCAGGAGGCTTTGGAACGGAAAGTATTAGCTGGATGTCCCGGAGTAAAAAACTACCTCGATGACGTGTTAGTGTTCGGTCGTACAGAAGCGGAGCACGATGAAAATTTGCGGCAAGTCATGGCCCGATTCAATGATCATAATGTAAAACTGAACGATACTAAATGCCGTTTTAAGAAGCAGTCAGTTACGTTTGTAGGCTTTAAATTAACAGCGGATGGATGGGAAGTAGAGGACGAAAAGATAAACGCAATACAAAATTTCAGAAAGCCGACATCGTGTCAAGAAGTGAAAAGCTTCCTTGGACTAGTTACGTACATTGATCGATTCTTGATCAATCGAGCCGAGAGAACAGAGTACTTGCGCCGGTTAGCAAATAGCGAAAGCTTCTATTGGACCAACCACGAAGACAAAGAATTTGAAGCGCTTCGCAACATATCAACATACACTATCAAGAGATTGGGGTACTATAGTCCCGAAGACAGAACGGAACTTTTTGTTGACGCCTCCCCAATAGGTTTAGGAGCCATTCTTGTCCAGTTCAACAACCAGTCCATACCTAGAGTGATCGCGTGTGCTTCCAAGTCACTGACTGCTACAGAGCAGCGTTATCCTCAAACGCATAAGGAGGCACTCGCCGTGGTATGGGGAGTGGAGCGATTTGCAACCTACCTTTTGACCAAGTCCTTCATCGTGCGAACGGACTCAGAAGCTAATCAGTTCATCTACAATGGCAAATACAGATTGGGAAGACGTGCCGTCTCCAGAGCCGAGTCCTGGGCTTTACGGTTACAGCAATACGATTTCCGCATCGAAAGGGTTCCAGGTAAGTTCCTGTGGTTACAGACCTTTAACATGCCCTCATTATTTCTTCATAACAGGTAACTGCAATGTGGCAGACGCGCTCTCTAGATTGGTCCATGATGCAAAGGAAGCAGTTCCATTTGAAAATGATAATGAAAATCATTTCTTGTATTCACTTGATTTCGCAAGTATGGAACTCACATGGCATCGCATTGAATTATCTTCCGAAAATGATCATGAGCTGCAATCAGTTAAAGAGGCCATCGAGAGTGGTTGTTGGGGATCCAATTTGACCAAATTTGAGCCTCATAAAAAAGAGCTGCGATTTCTTGGCAATCTGCTGTTTAAAGACAATAAGGTGATTCTTCCTCTGTCTGTTAGAAATGAAGCGATGAAATCAGCTCACGAAGGGCATGTCGGAGAAATGGCGATGAAAAGGATTATGCGTGAATTCTTTTGGTGGCCAGGTATGTCAGCAGGTGTGGAGAAGTTTATCAGAAACTGTGAAACTTGTATAAGGTTATCTAAGAGAAATCCACCAGTTCCATTGTCATCCCGCGAACTTCCTGATGGATCTTGGGAAGTGATACAAATCGATTTCTTGTCCCTCCCTGGTTGTGGCTCTGGAGAGTTTCTAATTGTGGTGGACATATATACACGATACCTGTCCGTGGTCGAAATGCGATGCACGGATGCGGAAAGTACGAATGCAGCATTATGCAGTATTTTCCAGCTCTGGGGACTACCGAAGATCATGCAAAGTGACAATGGTCCGCCATTTCAAGGATCTAATTTTGTTTCTACGTGGGAAGATAGAGGAGTAAGAGTTCGTAAGTCTATTCCACTGAGCCCTCAGTCGAACGGCTCAGTTGAACGCCAAAATCAGGGCATTATAAAAGCGGTAGCAGCTTCAAAACTTGACAAACTCAGTTGGAGGACTGCTATTCAGAAATATGTACACCATCACAACACAGTAGTTTCTCGTTTGAACGCTACCCCATTTGAATTACTAGTTGGATGGAAGTTCAGAGGAACGTTTCCTTCGTTGTGGTCAGCTAGTAGATTGGATCGAACAGACATTCGAGAAAAAGATGCCGAATCGAAACTGAAAAGCAAACGATATGCGGACAAAACTCGACACGCTACGGACTCCGATATAGTGATGGGAGATTGGGTTTTATTGGCGCAACATAAAAGAAGCAAAACCGATCCTACTTTTCCTGCGGAGAGGTACCGCGTGATTGCTATCGATGGACCAAAAATCACTGTGATGAGTAAGAATGGTATTCAATACTCTAGAAACATCCAGGAGGTTAAACGTGTACCATTTTTCGAAGAGCAAACAACAGTACAGGCACCAGAATTCGACACGGACAACAACTCAAGTTATGCAGACAGAGATGATCAAGAAGGCTTCTCATCACTACCATCCCCGGCTCTGGAGAACGGAGTCTCTGACGATTGCCGAGATAATACAACACCTACCCTGGGTACAAATAGAAATTTGCGTCCCCGCGCCGTTCTACGTAAGCCATCGAGGTTTGACGAGAAATTCGTTTATACAGTTATAAATTAGAGTAGACATAGTAAGAAATGTAGGAGATTATACTAATTGAAAAAATATATACATCTAAAAATACAAACATGAGCTGAAAAATGTGTATCGAAATTATTCATATCACAATGACTTCCCTTTACAAAGCTTAATGCTGTGAGAGACGGGTTTTCCTAATATTTCAATACCCCAAACTCAAACACTAACATTCAGCAGCAAAATCGTTCCGCATCCACGGGGGGAGTGTCTAACGGGTTGCATTATCCATCTGTGCATTGCATCATTCATGTGTATAAAAGCAGCACGCTACGGAGGGAGCGCTCATTCTATTGGCGAAAGTCATCGAGTGACGATCGGTCGCAAAGGAACCGCCAGCAGCAAGCGATAGGTCTTGCAGTGAAACGAGAGAAGAGGAGCAGCATCGAAACGAGCGTGTGGTCTCGTAACCATCAGTGTCAAGCAGCCTTCGTACCGGGCGGGTGATCGTCGATCCAGGCAGGGCACGCAGCGAGTCGCGAGTTTGCCGACGAGTTTTCACAAAGCGGAGCATCGATCCGAGCGATAGGCCTCGGAGATTTTGTTTCTGGCTTTTTCCAACTGGCTCACTCATCGGGTTCGTTGTTCGAACTTTTCGACGTCGAGTCATGATGAATTACGACACCTACTACAACTGAATGTAAAAAATGTAACCTGATATCTTTTAACAGGAAAAGAGACATTCCCAATGTAACAATAACTTTAGGCAATCAAAATGTTGAAAAATGTAATAGAATCAGAGACTTAGGCATAATTTTAGACTCAAAACTTACTTTCATTGATCACTATAACACTATGATAAATAAAGCTAATAATATGTTAGGCTTCATTAAACGCTTCGCTTATAACTTCAATGATCCATACACAATAAAAACATTGTTCATTGCCTATGTTAGATCAATACTTGAATATTGCAGCATAATTTGGTCACCTTTTTCAACAGTACATGATGAAAGGATAGAGTCGGTGCAAAAACAATTTTTATTATATGCTCTTCGCAAATTAGGTTGGACAGAATTTCCATTACCATCTTACAAAGCTAGATGTATGTTGATTAATATTCAAACACTAAGAGAGCGTCGTGAATATGCCATGATTTCATTTATAAACGATATTGTATCCCATAAAGTTGATTCCCCAGAATTACTATCTAAATTAAACTTTTATGTACCATCTAGACGTTTACGCCATCGAGAACTATTTGCAATCAACTATCACCGTACTAATTATGCAAAATTTGGGCCAATGAACCAAATGATGACTACTTATAATAAACATTACAATTCAATCGACTTAACTTGGTCCAAAGCGAAGCTAAAACAATACTTCCGCACTTTATCTTAAGAAGAAAAAATAGGTAATTGAATGTAGAAGTGTAACTAGCGCATAAGAAACTCTCTGTAATGGTCTACAAGCATGATTGACAATAAATAAATAAACTCAATTGAAAATCTGAAATGTTGCGACCGTCACGAAATTATGTAAGATTTTGAATACTTATAATTCAGCCATCTACCGGTAGATTTTCAAAATTTTCCCACCAATCGGTCGGGAATTTATACAAATTTTTTTTAATCAAATTAAGAAAACTTTTGATTTTTGACGATAGACTGTCGAAAATTGTGAAAATGTCGACCCCTTTCTTACGCAACCAAACACGTTGGTTGGGAAGCACATTATAAAAGCAGACCAATTTCTGCTTCTTCGCTCATTCTTCTTTTGGCGTTAACTACGTCTTACGGCAATATACTGGGTGTCAATTGAAAATCTATAATATTGCGACCGTTACGATATCATTTTAGAATTTGAACTAAAGGAAGGCTGCAACTATGACAATCGACTAAAATTCAAATGCTGAAAAACACATGGCGTAGTTAACGTCATGCGGTCGTGTCTTGTACACATCCCCCTCTAATTTTTTCATATAACCGAAAATCAGTTTTTTTTTTTGTTTTGGGGTTACTTTGATAGTAGAGTATAAATGGAACAAAATTGAGTGAATTACGTGACATTTATAGGGCGTTGCAAACCTCTAGGCGTTTAACGTTATATGGAAATTTCTGACTTAGACTACTAAAATTGTCCCAGTTTGTAAACATGGTTTTCCCTAAGAGATTTGAGATCATATTTAAGGTCTATTATAACTAGGCTATCAAATATAAGTGGCGAACTATTCAAAACTACATCAAATAGTGATTGTAGAGCAGATTGTTCGTAGACGTTTCGAAATTGCTAACGTTGCATCAATTTTTAATATTCGTCTCATATGTTCTCGATTCAAATATAATACCGTTAAGTCACCAGTCACCGTACGGCCTCCATTCACCGTGCACATATACATATTCCTACAGAATATTCATACAATTTTCACAAATTTGTCAGCAAAATAAAATTTGTCAGCAAAATAAAATAAAACTGATGAAATGAAGTAGTTTTGGTCACAAAGCATTTTTAAAAATCTAGTTTATGTAGTCAAAATCATGTGAATTCTGTTTGATAATGAAATTTTTCAACAGTCTTAGAAGAAACGCCAAAAAATCGCATTTTTTAATTTAACGATACACAGTTAAAAATAATGAAGATTACACGTCATGTAAACTTCATTTATGCGATGTAAACATGACGTCATGTAAATTTAAGTCTGAAATCATGTAAAAATGTTACATAGTAATCACACAGAATCCTGATGGGTTACATGACATATAATTGAAGTTTACATGACATATCATGTAAATATCCATGATTTTCCACGCTCCAATTATGTGCATCATATGTCTCAGAAATTTACACGTTTCGTTCGAACTGTGTAGAATATGAAACTTTTCAAAATTTCAACAAGTTTTCACTGTGGATACTATTAATAAGATGTATTTCACCGTATGAGCAATGAGATTTTATGCAAATTAGAATTTTTTATTTTGTTTCAGTTGAAACCCAAATGCACGGTGAATGGATCCTATTCAATACATATGGTTCCTATTACCGTGCATTAGTGTAGAAGGCATGAAATTATTTGGTAATATTTGGTTTATTGGTATGTTGTCATTAAATTACTTTATATTTAGTTTTTCGAGTGTATATGGAATGGATTGGACAATACAGTCAAACCTCCTATAACGATTTTAATGAAAAACTAATTATTTAGCCATTTTTTTTTAACTTTTTATGGTTTTTATTGTAAATGAAGATTTGAATACTCTTAAAAATGAGTGCACACACTACTAGCAACATAGTTGCTCCATCAACAACGTTTTTTCAAGATACAAAATTAAAACATAACGAAAACTATACGCACGGTGAATGGTGCACTAGTGTGCACGGTAAATGGTGACATAGAACGGTACGAGGCGACCTTAATATGAAATTTTCAAACATAATTTTTGAGTAATTTTTTGTTATGCATCACTAGTTTTAGATTTTTCCCTGAATTATTATATAATTGCACGTTCCGTAGTGGTATTCTAGTACGCTTCAAATTATTTGGAAAAGTTATATAATTTTTTGAAGCGCAAATTTTTCTTAAATGCACGGTGAATGGTAGCTTGACGGTATACTAATATTATTTACTGTTGCATTCGTTTAGCTTAACTGATTAATACATATTATCTTATTTCGTTTAGTACTGTTTGGATTTGAATCCCGGACAGCTTCAAATTCCAGACACTCTACTTTGTATGGGAAAGATTTCACTCGCAATGCACAGTGGTCCAGGAATCAGTTTTACGCGGAATGATGCATTTTGAGCTTTAGAATGAAACATTAGACGAAAACGATCTAATGTAGAAGATCGTTTTCGTCTAATGTTTCATTCTTAAGCTCAAAACACATCTTTCCGCGTAAAACTGCTTTCTGGACCACAGTGCAATGTTTCAAAATTTGCCGTTAAAAAGTTCTCAATTTGAAAAATGATTAATAAACATTTTATACAGCAGTCCATGGAAATTTACAATGCTCAACTAGTTTTGACGTCTTCCTAACGGCTTACTGCGTTTATTTAAAAATTTAACTATTCCAATTGTGTTTTTAAGAGCTTTCCGGAATTCAAATCAGAGTGTTCGGAATATGAAGCAAACCTGTGGTTATGTCCGGAATAAAAATCACGAAGAGGTCGAACATTTTTAATTATTAAAGTTATTTCAAGATGTCGAGTCCGAATCTTCATCCACCATTCGAAATTTAAGTGTTTGCAAGGCCTTATTACGCTAAAGTTTCATACAGAACGAAACAATTCATATGTGTTTCGATTATTTGTATTTCACTGTATTGTATTTTTTTCCGTAATATGAATCAAAACGCTATGTGATGAGTCCCGCATTACCAAAGATACCCCGTTTTACGGTATTCCGTATTTGGTACACTATCAAGAACTTTGTTCGTATCTATTTATTTCTTTGGGCAAAGTTACTCAAACAGAACTTTTTTGCAAAAGCTTTATATTCAGAGAGCACTTCGCCAACTTTTCGTACTATGTGTATTTTTTTATTTCCAACTACAGTATAACAGCACAAATAACCGCCTAACGGTTTTCAAAGTATATGCTATTACCAGACGACTTATACCAATTTACTTTGCTACTTATTATAATATTTATCAACACTATTTTTGAATGATAGATAACTCCTCTCACACCTACACTTTCTTGGCAATTCATTCCACGCTCTAATTGCACGGTGTCGAAACGAATCTTTAAGATATCCAGAAAGACATCGCACTGTTAATAAAGGTGCTCTCAAGGACCGGGCCTACGCAAAAAAGTTGCTAAGATACGTGGGAGGATTATTTAGAATTTTAAATGTTTGAGTACAAATTCGAGTTTTTAGATAATTGGTGAAACTTATACCGAGTAAGGAATTGGCGTAACTAGATATGTGGTCAAATTTTCCAAGATTGAAAACATATCTTATGACTGTGTTAAACGCTGAATTCAGTTATTGTAAATTTTTCTTAGAAACTAGAGAAAATAAAACATTCCCATAATCAAACAGTGGAATTATTAGAGATCTTGCAAGTAGAAGACGTGTATGTTGTGGAGTGCAACTTTTTACAACAACGAGAGAATGAAGAGCTTTGTATACTTTGTTACATACTGCATTTACTTGGTCATTCCAAAACATTTTACGGTCCATTAGTAAGCCAAGGTTTTTAACAGTATCGGAATATTCAATCGTATCGTTGTCCACTTTGATTTTGGAAGCGTTATTTATTGCCATACGCTTATTTCTGAAGATAATTGCCTGTTTTTTTCGAGTTCAATAATAGCCCGTGCAATTTACACCACTTTAAAATATTTTGATTTTCAGTGTTCATTTTTCTTACAGTATTATGTTAATTATTTTCAGTATCGGACAAATATAGCTTACAATCATCAGTATATAAATGAAATTTGCAGAAAGATAGAGTGAGTGGCAGATAATTGATGTACATGGAAAAAAGAAGTGGACCTAAAATGGATCTCTGGGGGTACACCATAGGGAACTGTGATCTTCCCCGATTCTTTGTTGTTAAATTCAACGTATTGTGAGCGGCGTGTCAAGTATTGTGCATTCAGATCAACTTTAGACCGAAGTTCATAAGAGAAATGAAATATCACCGAAAGTTCGCCGAAGTTCGGCGTCGGCATTCTACCGAAGTGCTACGCCGACAAAGACAATTCTTATGCGTCGACGAAGCACCAAATTAGAATGCCGACGCCGAACTTCGCCGAAGTTTTGGCTGCCGAACTTCTAATTGTCACTCGAATTGTCGATACAAACGTATCAATTTCACCGAAAAATAATCAAGTTTGAAAATTCGTAAAAGTTTATCACAAAGTCAGCTATGACTAATTGTGTCAAACGCTTTACTGGAATCTAGTAATCCTTTATAAGGATAAAGGATCACTACTGGAATCTAGTAGTGCCATGACTGTAACCATTTTTTGACGAGAGCTTCCCTTATATCGTTTCCAACCTTTATCAATGCAGTTACAGTGCTGCAAGATGTTACGATATCCTGATTGAAATGGAGACAATAAATTTTTACTTTTCAAATAATCGTTTAATTGTTTAGCAGGTATTGACTCAAATATCTTGGACAGAGCACAGAGAATGCTGATTGGACGAAAATCTTTAGTGGAAATTCAAATTAGGAATTAAAAATTCCCATTGATTGATGAATGGTGTAGCGCACATTGATTATCGAGGGCGTCAGCAGATTCCCCAGTGGTCGAACTAAAACCCCTGTGGTGTTTTTGTCGACTAAGCGAACGTCAAACATGGTCAAAAGTGTCAAGGTTCATTTATAGACAAAATTTTTAAATTAAAGTTTAAACATGATATAGCCATTATTTAAGCGGGAAAAATTGCTAAAGTAATTACAGTAACATGCTTTTTCGTGTTATTAAATAAAAACAAGATTTCGTTACAAATTTTAGGACCCAATTATGAAACGTTTTTGCTTCCTCACGGGAACATTTTCGTTTAGCAAGAGTTATAGTTTTTTATGCATCGAATTATCCTCTGCTCGCGTCAGGTTGATATGGTAGCGTGCCCGCATCGCAGTTGTTTAGTAATGTTCTAGGTTCAAATCATATCACTGGTACCAATTTTGGTTTATCCACATAGTGATAAATCTAGGGAGAAGTTAGTGAGTAGAAAAGGAAATATCCACAAATTTGAATGATTTTCGGTTGTCATCTATCGTAACTCCAGGGAAAGAAGATTTTATTTTCCCTGGAGTTACGATAGATGACAAACGAAAATCATTCCAATCTGTGGATATTTCCTTTTCACTCGATCATATTTTCCACTCATCAACTTCTCCCGAGATTTTCCACTATGTGGATAAACCAAAATTGGTGCCAGTGATATGATTTGAACCTAGATTACTAAACAACTGCGATGCGGGCACCTGACGCGAGCAGAGGATAATTCGATGCATAAAAACTAACTCTTGCTCATCGTAATGGATACGGGAAAAGATCTCCATTGTTTAGATCTCCTACCTAGCAAATGGTCTGGAATTCGGTATCTTACATTTCAATCTTCCATCATTACCTTTCGCATGATGTTTAAACTCAATACATCATATAATAGTTTTTTTACTAACTTGATGTGAAAACAGTATCCTGTAGGGGAATTAGGGGCATAATGGACACGTTAAGCAAATGTTCGTTTTAAGACCCTTAAATGGCAATGTTTTTAATTTACCCCCGGCTAGTTTTCAAGTTTGATGTTAGCCCAACTAACAATTCAGAGCCACAAACAAGCATGCATGTTTAATTATTGTTCAATAATGGTAATGGCAGCTGAATATAAAATTTGCTCTATAAAGAGCTGAGAAGGTGCTTTTTTAACACAAACTTAGATCAATGTTCAACGTTATGCATTAGAATGAACAAAAGTTGAATCGCCACTTATTAAACGTTTCCAAAGATTCTCATTCGACTAGTCAAGATTGTTCTACAAATGAGCTGAACAAGACATGTTTCCCCCAATTAAAAAGCCAATATTCCACTATACAAATGTATATGTATAAAAGGATATTCAGAAGACGAACTAACGTTTTACTTGCGTCGCACTTCAGCTATTCCCACATGTTTAACATAAGCATGAATAAGAACTGAATAAGTATCTTATTAAATCTTTATTCAGCTTCAGTACATTATAAGAACAGTTGATCCAATAGAGGCCAAAATGTCGATTAACAAACACATTGTTCAGCAATAAATAAGCCTTGTAAAAGCGATCACACTATAGCTAAATTTCATAAAATGGACAAAATATCCGAAATTCGTGTTGAGTTCCGAATGCATTTCAAAGCTCATAAATTATGCTCTTTTAAAACTTTTGAAATAGCTGTTCAGAAAATAAACATGGTCAGTCTCTAGAAATGCAGAATTATTGTGAAAAATAAAAATAAACATTTAAGCTAAGTATTCCGAGTAGGAGCAAAGTACTGACAAACAAAGCGTGATATTGACTTGATTGACATAAGAGATAAAATATCTGAAAACAATATCAAAATGTTGTTCCTGGAACTTCTAAACCTATGAAAAATTTGATGGACGTAGATCTAATGGATAGCTCGCAGCTATTGGTAAAATCTTGCAGAATCTAAATATGACATGCCAATTTTGTTCTAGTAGTTTATTTTAGATATCATTTCCAGATATTTTCTATCATATATCTATCAAGTTAATATCACTTTAAGCTACCCATATTATATTTTCTATTGCTAAGCTTTTTTCGCCTGCTCGGGATGTTTTTCCGTACAAGAAAAATGGAAATTTCTTTGACAGAATTGATTAAATAAATTTCTATAGCCAGCTACATTTGAAATGACATTTCTTCACAACTGAATAAATACTGCGCTCTAAGAAAAATGATTTGGGTTCTGAGAACTACCCCTTCAAATGATTCAAATATATTCATACAAAGAACTCTTACTTCAACGCATATGTAATAGGTTTATGAAAAATACACATAAAAAAATAATCAAACTATAATTTATAAAATTATTTAAGTTAATTAATCAGTTTTGAACAAACTAAAACTTATTATGAAATTAGATTAATTATTTCAGATTGGTTTTACTTTGTGTAAATAAACATTATTTTGACCAACATCGACATAAATTTTCTCACTGTGCGCTAAAAATAGCCGACTGAACTCAGCTTGGATCAGCACTAAACAGCAGCTGAATAATATGCTTGTTCAGTTGTAGATTAGCGTACCATGTGTTGTTTAGACGTTGTCGAATAGAAGCTCGAACATGGTCAATATTCAGCTATGAGAAGTTTATATTTTGCACTGGACGGTACAATCATCAATCCTAGGATGGCGCAGATGGCAAGGCAAACCGCTGACGATTGGAAGGTCTCGAGTTCGAATCCAGTATAGTATACAGGCGATTTTTAAATAAGATTGTTATACTATCATAATAATAGTGTACACTATATTTATAAAGTGCCTAGAAAAAAAGTTTTTTTGTTTTTATTAGTCTTTAATTATTTTTAGACCAGCCGTATAAAAGCTGAACTAAATGCTTGTAAAACGTTTTTAAAGCTGAAAAATAAAGTTGGTGTTCAACGACATGCTTAAAAGTTTCTCCAAATTTGTGTGAACAATGCTTTAACAAAGGTTGGCCATGGAAATTATTAAAATGTTATAAAACATGATGCTGGATAAAACTGCCATAATGGTGTTTGTTAAATGAGTGAATGTTAGTTGGGAGTACGACGTGCCACATTCATTCATAGTGATAAAAATCATATCATATGTCAGAAAAGCGAGATAGAAAATTGAGTCGAAAACAAGGCTGGTAAAAAGGTATCGGGGCAAAATGAACACCTGTATGAAATTTAGTTTTTCCAATATATTCAATGACTGTCAATCATTCCGATATGCAAAAGGACTCTCCCTCAATCATAATAGCTAAAAAGAACCTTTCTGGGTTCGTTACTTTGCTCAAAAATTAGATTCTTCCACGGTCTTGCTTATATGCCAATTTGAAACTGAGAAAAATTTTAAGTCAAATTTTAAAGAACAATTGAAGCAAAAAATATTTTTTTTTACCGTCAAGCATTTCAAATGCATTACAGATTTCATGCAGTGAATGAACTTTTGATGAAATATGTGTATTATCAGATATTGAGAGGGTGTCCATTTCGCCCCGTATGTTCATTATGCCCCTAATTCCCCTACGAATATAAAATTGGGCCACTGTACGATGATACTCTATGCCCAGGAAAGTCAAGGAAATTTCAATTACGAAAAGATCCTGGGCCGACCGGGAATCAAACCCAGACACCTTCAGCATGGCTTTTCTTTGTAGCCGCAGACTCTAACCACACGGCTAAGGAAGGCCCAACAGACACTTAACGTGGACATTGCGGACATTACAACGCGTAAATCACGAGTTGTATCAAGTGTATAAAGATGCGAATACAGTCATCTTTCCCTAACTCGATATTGAAGGGACCATCGAGTTAGGGAGGTATCGAGTTACAGAACACAGAACCAGTGCAACTGCGATCCAAGGGACCATCGAGTTAGCCATGAAAACCAACTTTTACTATGGCTCTCTAACTCGATATCCAGGAAACCAGGTGGGCGACTTCGTGGAAGATCACGAATACGCTGACTGTACGCAGTGGAAGAGGAGCTGGCGTCCTTAACATGTTTGGACAACTGAAGAAGTATTGCATAAGATCGACGAAGATGGAGCTCTACAATACGTCCGGCAGGACACTACGTTGTAGTCATCAAGGTACAAACCAAGTATAAAGAAAAAATGTGCAAAATGTGTTATTTATTTATGTTAAACTTGTGTTTTGGTATGAATTGTTATTAGAATTCGAGCATATCACTACATCTTCATGGATGTTCTTTTCCATAAGTTTTCGTTTCAAAAACAAGATTTTTTTTTATTTTCATCAATTATTTTATTCTAATATTTGTCCCATTTCCACACCGTCCTCCAATACTTCGGCCATTTCTTCGTTCTCCGCCAGTTCCTCCAAAGCTTCAAACTTGGGCGCTTCCCCTTTGGCCACGTGTTTTTGCTTAATGTGGAACGAGCGCCAATACTTATTCTTAAAAACAAATCCACAATATTCGCACGGGAATTTCGCCACTCCCGTGTGAACCGTAGCGTGATGATTGAGATACGATTTCCTCCAGAATCGTTTGCCGCAAATATCGCACCCGTGTGGTTTCTCCGCGGTGTGCAGTTTTTTGTGCCGATGCAGTGAACTTTTGGTTTTTATTTTCGCTCCGCAGATGTCACAGTCGTAGATCTTGTCCCGATCCGCATGCCGAGCCAGATGACCATGAAGTCCGGCCTTACTGGTGAAAGCGTGGGAGCAGCCCTCGATCGTACAAACGTAAGGTCGGTTTCCCAGATGCTCGTTTCGATGCCTTTCCTGGTTCTCCCGGTTTACCATGACTCCGCATATCTCACAAATCTGCAATGATATAAGATTACCGTGAAATAACATGACGACATTACTGGGTTGTTACGAGAAGTGCAATAAATATTTGGTAATCCTTATTGGACACAGTCATGCTCATGGAAACAAATCTCTTTAAGGTGAAGATAAATCGAAGCCAAGCCTCAAATTTTCAAGAGCACAAATCTGGAGAACCGAACACCCGTTTAAGCTGAAAACTCAATCGATTGGTAACCACCAGCTAGTGACTAATCGATTAAGTTTTAAGCTCAAACGGGTGTTCGGTTCTCCAGATTTGTGCTCTTGAAAATTTGAGGTTTGGCTTCGATTCATCTAAACCTTAAAGGTCACTTCTTCTAGCATTTATTCACTGAATATGGTTGCAACCACGAACAAAAAGAAGGGTGAATCACTGAATTCACAACTTCCCTCCAAAAAAGTGTGATTTAAAACTGTCACTAAACGCAAAAATGGCAAAAATTGAAAAAAAAGACGTTTTTCCGGAATGCGCACATTTGGCATTTTAGGCGGTAGATCTTGAACTCCATAAGTGGCACCGTATGACATGTGAACAATTCCAGAAACCTGAAGGAAATTTTCTGATCCCCACACTCCCATTATACATGGTTAGGTTAACCAAATTAGGCTTTGAACGCTATTAACTCAACCATTTATCGATAGATTTTTAATATTTTCCCACCAATCGGTCGGAAATTCATACAACATTTCTCACGAATGGAGAAAACTATTGATTATCGAAAATAAACTATTGAAAACATTTGACGGAATCCAAAGACGACCGGCACAATGGCTGACACGTGCCCCTACTCACGTTTTCAAAGGCACTAAACTAGAGAAATAGTTGGCAAACGTTTCTGATCTTCTTATTTTAAGCTTTTTGCTAGTGCACAAAGCCAAAATAAAAAGTGCACTGTTGTTGGATGCTTTCTTCGCAAGAAATTTGAATTTGAAGTTTTAGTGCAATCTTATAATTTGAGTCCAAGCTGTTTCACTTTAAAACCAGCTGGTAGTGACTGAAATCAAGGATGAAAGATGGTGTTTGAAAATGTATCAGTATATTGTTGGCAGCTTCAGAATTTTGTCGTAAAAGTTTAATCATTCATGAAAATTATAATAACATATATAAAAAGGTCTTAATAATATTTGACTAATTTTATAAAGAAAAATATTTTTGGAACTATTAAAAAATATGCGCACTTTCAACTCGTAGTTATCATAAGATGGTTTTAGTAAACAAGTTATTTAGGCAAAAATATTAAAAATATAAAAATAATAAATTATTTTTTCATTGAAATTCGCATTCTAAGTAGCTTTCGTAGAATAACTACATCTAAACCCTTTACAAATTGAATGTGTTGTAGGGTGACCAATGTATTTTGGACCTCTATATATTTTGGACCCCCTGGGCCATTTTCTTGCAAATATCCCAGTTTAAATCAGAAGACCAACTAAATTCGCATGCCAATTAAAAAAATAGGACTATTCCACACTTGCATCGACCGTTTGTACACAGAAAATGTGTTTATTTTATCTGAAATTAATTTAATTCAATCAGTGCAACCGTTACAACACGTTACACACAGAAAGTGAAGCCGTCAGAATTTTTTCAAATGTAAACAAAAACGTTTTTCAAATTTCTGGACTAATAGCATAGAATTTTTCGGTTTTCCATTGTCAATCGATTGATTAAACTATGGACAAGCGTATTATACAACCAGTGTCGTAAACTTTGTCGCCAATCGATAAAAAAATGCCGGGGGTCCAAAATATATACTTTGAGGGTCCAAAATGTATTGTTGTGTCCAAAATAATGAAAAACAGTGCTTCACAATTCAATTATTTTCGACGTTTTTTGAATTTTACATGACCGTGTGGGCATTTTTATCTCGTAGAGGAAGTTTTTCTTCGTATTTTGGCGTATTCTTTGTCTTGGTTGCGCTGTGCAATGAATTAACCGGGACAAAAAACTAAAATAACTTCCTTAAGGGGTTCAAAATACGACCGTTACCCTATACACAGTTTAAAAACATCTTATTTCTACAAAAGAATATTTTAATTTCTACAAAATATTTTGAATTTGTTTAGTATTCGCTAAGTTGTGGTCACACAGAGATGATGTTTTAAAGTTAAAATTTATTAATATACTAGTGGGCCCGGCAAACTTCGTCTTGCCATCTAGTAGGCTGTTGAAAGACGCCATGAATTTTTATACACACAAACACGTAGGAACTCTTGACGAACAAAACGGAAAAATAATCATTCAAATCGGTTGACCCGTTCGGAAGCCATTTCGTGACATACAAACACCACACCATTTTTATTTATATAGATTATTTTATTTCACTGATGTACAAGGGGGTCAGGGGCCAAGTCTCCAGCATAAGTTTAAAAACTCACACCTTCCATAATACACCGGTGATTTTGGAGTACGGGAAGTAGGCAACGCAACATCTTTGGCCAGAAGGTTTTTTATGTTTTGCTTCTACTCTAGACTTCCACTACACGTATGAAAGTTGCAAGGTCATTAGAACATGAAACAGTCATACGTATGGTCGGCGTTAAGTCAGAGTGGACCAAGTGACATTTTTCATATTTTGAGAAAAATGGGTTTAAAGTCTAAAGCTCTCTAATTTTAAAACTCGTTTAAATTTTCGTTCAATATTTTCACACATCTTAGTGTTACTTTCAAATAATATAATGTGAAGTGATAATCATGAAAAATCATAACCCAAACCTCTGATAGGACAATTTTTTGATGGACTATGTGTACTTGGTCCACTCTGACTGAACTAAAGATCACCGCTTGCATGCTTGCATGGTCAAACTGGGTGCATATCTCAAAGATAAGCAGATTATCAAGACCCTTCGACACCAGTATCGTAAAATCTTTAATAATCCATATCGTCAATACCGAAATCGGTGCTATTACGATAGCTAAAAAATTAAGGTATTGCAGGGTCATTGCAAATCAAATATGTGTTCAGTCAGAGTGGATCAAGTGAAAATCTTGAATTCCGACCAAAATATACTGGTCCAATAAGCGGGTTCTAGCACATTTTATACATACACCATAGAACTACCATAAACTTCTATCGGACTCTGAAGTTGACTCAAAAAATGCAATAATCAATCAGTTTAGTACTTTTCAACACTTGGTCCGCTCTGTGTGCACAGAGACGGGGTAGATGGTCTAATGGTTACCGCTTCTGCTTCATAAGCAGAAGGTCATGGGTTCAATCCCAGGCCCGTCCCTTTCCTCGTACTTTGTAGTTGTATATATCTTTCACTTTCTTCTATCTACCACTCTTAAAATATCTATCACAGTTCATAGCATTTGCTAGAACCAGAGACGGACAGAAATAAACCGTTTCCCTACGCTTCCATTCTTTCATCATTATAGCGCACGCCTTTCCTTACGTCTGATACATAGGCAGTCTGCTAACCAAACAGTAAGCCTCTCTGCCGTATAAATTACCCCACCCCTTCACCCTTCCCGCATAAACTGGCGTAGACGCAGTGGTATATACGGTCTACCGTGGTAACCAGTTTAATGCATCATCAATTCCTCCCCGTTCCTCTCATTGCTCAGCATTCTGACGTGGCAGGCACCATTACCGCTTAAAATAGAAGATCACCAACACTTATACACTGAGGGTGCCTGTTAATCCCAAGCAGTCATCTGGTTGGTTACTTGTGTAAGTGCAGCTGATCTGGCGATACTGGAGTAGCAACCTGGTAGGGAGACACCGATACTACACACGAAATATGACATATTTTTTTCCAAACTGCAAGAAAACTCCAGCTTGCCAACGTCAATCAAGGCAGACTTGATGAAAATCGCTAGTTTTCTTTTGTTGTGTACCTTCCACCTTTTCGGACAAACATGGAAAAAGGGCCAAAGTTTTCATTTTCGTTTTTATTAGAAAAAGTAAAATGGTGCGTATTTGAGTACTTTATATTCAATCAGAATAAAAGGTGCTATCGTGACAATACTTTTGAATAGGCATGAATAGCTTATCAATCGATTTTTTGTCACATTTGATGAAATGCAAAAATATGTTTTGATCAATTACGCGCTTTTTCCATGTTGGTCCATTATTTAAGATCCGGGCTCACAGTGACAGTTCGTGACAGCAAAATCTCGGCTCACTATGACGTACAGAAATTTCGTATCGGTTTCTCCCTCCCAGGTAGCTACCAGGCTTTATTCTGCTCATTTTGTTCTGATAGATGGAGCGACCTCGTACGCTGACAACAATTATGAACCAGCATTCGCTGTTGGTTGAATAATCCGAAACGTTGGCTCTATCCAAACGCACATCTTCCATTTGACAGCTCCAGCTTACTGCGAGGCTCTGCGAACACATCATCATTGCTTTTGGGATGAACTGATGTTGGTATCTCCCAAGGCGAGTCCAATTCTCTAAGGTGTTCCATTATACTCACTTTGTGGAGAAAACCAGACAGGGTAGGTGAGGAAGGGCTGGCCATTTTGTTTACAAACATCTGAGGCAGGTAGTCGAGAGATTGACTCCTGATTGGTTGGAAAAACAGTGTTGTCAAGAATTATTCTAATCTGGTCGCCCCTGCTCCTTGTGTGCTCTATTTCTTTCTTTATTTTTTAACAATTTCATCCACACTGATGGCAGCACAGCTAGTTTCAGTTTCAGCATCATCCAGGCCAGGCAGTAATGTTTGTAAACAAAACGGCCAGCAAGTTAAAGATGGCCTCCTAGCCACTCTTGCCAAATGATAACACCTTAGAGAATTGGACTCGCCTTGGTTTCTCCGTCAACGCAAGAGCATGATTTCGCTTTCCTCTTTGCCCTATTGCAACCACGGGCGGCCAATCAAGCTCAAGCTTGGTCCGCTCTGTGTGCACAGAAATGTAGATAAAAGGTAATTTTGATAGAATTATCGCGACGACATGTTAATAAGCTTAAAATGATTATTGTATTTTCAACTGTTAATTTATATAGTAAGCTAAGGGTCGGTTATTGTATATAACTTTTTAGATAAGCAGAAATAAAGTACGAAGGCGAAGTAATCCAGCTTTTTACGAGCGCTAATGGCTGCCGCAAATAGGCTCGCTATCTGGTAGGGATCAGTCGATATGACGTTTGGCTAGGGTCCGTTCCAATGAGAATATATACCGAGGTGTGGAAAAGACATTTAGTGTGCGTGACATCCGTGTACGATGCAAAATGTTTCACAACTACAAGCGAGTGAGCTCCCATAAGAAACCGTGTAAATTAGTGATGTAGTTATTTGTGTTTACGTTTTTTCTCCTTACTAATACATAGCCCTTGCTTCTTCTTCCACACCTTGGTATATATTCTCATTGGGTCCGTTCAATATAAAACGACCCAAGCCAAACGTCAAATCGACTTATCCCTACCAGAAAGCGAGGCCGTTTGCGGCAGCCATTAGCGTTTTTAAAAAACTGGATAGGCCAGGAGAAGTCGATGAACTTGTCATTCATTTTCCTGTCAATTTTCATACAAAATCTACTTTTTCTCTGCTATAAATTCACGCTAGGTTAACCACTTCCCCTGGCCTATGGCCTTCCATCCCATCTTCAAGTGCTCCCCACAAGCACAACACTTCATTGTGGCACTTTAGAATGTCCATGTTGTAACTTGTTCACACAAGAAATCTGCCTCGACGTAGTTGGCAGAACGCGCCCATACCCCTTTCTGTACCAAAGGACAGGGTGATGATGTTTTTAAGTTAAAATAAGGAAAAATTTGGAGAAAACAAACTTTTACCGACTATTAATTTTAGATAATTTCTATGTTCTACCATTTTTTTTAAATGCCAACATTTTAAAAATTTACTGTAAAATAACAAAGATATGAAGACTTAGCTGAAGGTCATATTTTTAAAACTAGAAAATTCACCTTTAAGTCGCCTGTGCCACCTCTGAACCATAATAATTGTGGCTCCAACTCATGGAGAGAATTTCCGTATAGAGAATTTTCCATGAATTTAATCCATGGAAATAAATTATTGAAGGAATTGTTTTGAAAATAGTTGGAAGAAATGGGAAAGAATCAGCATAGGGACTCATGGCGCAATTCTTGTGAGATTTTCAGAAATCTCTGGACAAATTTCCCGGAAAACCCTGGAATAAACCATTGTAGGTTATCCGGGAGGAATTCCTCTCGAAATAATTGAAAGACTTACTGGAGTAAGTACTAGAGTAAGTACATCACTATGAGAATTATCCAATAATATCCTAGGAAAATTTTCAGACATGGAAATCCATTCAAAATTTACTCAACAGTTCCTTATATGATATTCTGACAAATTTTTCAAAAAAATATGAATACCTGTAATATGCAGTTCAACAAAAATTATTCCATTGAATACTTTCAAAACTGTCTTTTGCCTAACATGAATTCTCATTTTTCCTGTTATGCGAGTAGTCAACTATGGATGTTGAGAACACAACTTCCATTCGTAATTAGAATTAGAGATAAACCAATTTGAAGAGGTCTTTAAATTAAGCTTAGCGAGAGTTACTGAATGAGATCATCGCGGTCGATACATTTGTATGTTTATAATGAGATAGTAACTCTCGCTAAACTCTACTTGAAGACCTATGTAACAATCGTGCCTATTCTGCGCGGCGTGTGAGGTGACACGAGTCGAATGAGGTGACAATTGTCGACTCGCTCCCATTTGATTAGCATTAGTCGTCTCACGTCACTCGCGGTGAGAGCCAGTCGTCTCGACTCACACGCCGCGCAGAATAAGCACGAATGAGAGATTCTCTCTTCACTCGTGCTCATTTCATTATAACAGTGCGATAGACGCGCATACTCGCACAGAGATTGCCAGCACCCTCTCGGTTTTAATGAAATTTTCTGGGTGTGCAGACTTTGACAAAATAAGCCACTTTGCATAATAAGTTTTTCCAAAATTTACTGGACTATCATTTGAAAAGAACCAAAATAATGCCTTCGAGAAATAGCAACTTCTACAAAAAAGCTTTGTATGGCTTGTAGATAACTGTCTAAATTTTTGAATACAAATAATAAAAAAAATATTTGTTCCCCCAGCACCGTACACACTTAAGCCTCTAAATTCATAATTCAAAATATATTGGTTTTAGATGATCCTGTTACCCATCTATAATAAATATTATCATTTTTGTAGCGTACAAATATAAATTCGAAAATATAAATATGAATTTTGACACTACATTTTGATGATGTATTCTAGACTAGAATTTCTAGTACCAAATTGACCAATCATAAAAGGTGGCTCCCAATACCGGACACAATAAAAATGGCTCATTTTTTGTAAATTTGTACATCATTGATATTTTTACCCAAGAACTAGTATTTCATAGCCAATTTTAAGCATTTGCTATATTTTCAAGAACAATTTGAGTTTTACTTACAAGATGTCCATCAACAACTCTCTCATATATGATGACAAACAACATAGTCCACAATGTTGTTCTGAATGTTCGTTCTTCTTATATTTTTTTTCTCGCATATTTGATACCATGATCGACGACATCCATGAAAAAGTAATGTATTCTGAGACACTTACAAAGATATCATATGACAAATCAAGCTGGAAGACAAGAGGTGCTTGACCAAAATTGTAGTTTGTCCTAATTTAGTTTAAACATGATACAAAGTGCATTCATACTTTCAAATTATGATTATACTCGATCATGCTTGCGTGATCCAAACTATTTTGCCATATTCAAAATAATTATTAATTATATTTATATATATATATATATATATATATATGATATATATATATATATATATATATATATATATATATATATATATATATATATATATATATATATATATATATATATATATATATATATATATATATATATATATATATATATATATATATATATATATATATATATATATATATATATATATATATATATATATATATATATATATATATATATATATATATATATATATATATATATATATATATATATATATATATATATATATATATATATATATATATATATATATATATATGCGTATATATATATATATATATATATATATATATGCGTATATATATATATATATTCCAAGAGAAACCATTTGTTGAAGGAAAAGCCGAAGGAAATCTTGGTAGAAACACCAAAATAACTTAAATTAAATTCCACAAGGAATGCTAGGGGCCCAGATAGCCGTAGCGGTAAACGCGCAGCTATTCAGCGTGACCATGCTGAGGGTCGTGGGTTCGAATCCCACCGGTCGAGGATCTTTTCGTAAAGGAAATTTCCTCAATTCCCAGGGCATAGAGTATCTTCGTACCTGCCATACGATATACGCATGCAAAAAAGGTCAATCGGCAAAGAAAGCTCTCAGTTAATAACTGTGGAAGTGCTCATAAGAACACTGAGCTGAGAAGCAGGCTTTGTCCCAGTTGGGACGTACGCCAGAAAGAAGAAGAAGGAATGCTAGGAGCACTAAATCTTTGAAAATAAAATCCTGGAGAAATCCCAAAAAATATTTTACAATGAATTCACTTTCCAGAAGACTTCCAAAAAAATAATTTCTGAAATGGTTGTCGATGGGATCCGTAAGAGAATTTCTAGAGAATCTTCTGGATAATTTACGGGACAACTTCTTGAAGAAATCCTTTGCCACATTGCAATGCATTGATGTACGATTTTCTATAGGAATTCCTAAAGCAATACCTAAATATTCCCAGGGGTATTAATTTCAATATTATTAAATGTTGTGAACTGAACTTTTTATCGGCGTGATTTTGAAAAACCGGCGGCATGACGTTGATAGGCGTATGGCGCGGCGGCGCACAGGTCGAACGCTGATATCGACTTTAAAAATCGATCCCCCAGTACCGGACCAATGTTATGGATTTTGCCCAGGTGGCGAAGACCATTGATGCGTGCCACTAGTTCTCTCTTTTACTCTCCCGCTGTTCTTACGCAAAGCAAATAGTGACGTCACTATTTGCGCTGTATAAGAACAGCAGGAGAATAAAAGAGAGAACTAGTGGCGCGCATCAACTAGATGCGCCACCTGAGTAAAATCCATCACATTGGTACCGGACAGCACCCAATACCGGACAAAGTCGATAAATTGAGAAACCATGGTCCAATCAAGAATTAGAAGAAAAAAAGCTATTATGGAAAGTAAATTTGGTTAGAAATATACATGCCTTTTTGAAAAGTAGATTTGTTTGAAAATCGTTCAATAGTTGACGTATCGCCTTAAAATTTAGCCTAATTAATAATTATTTTGAATATGGCAAAATAGTTTGGATCACGCAAGCATGATCGAGTATAATCATAATTTGAAAGTATGAATGCACTTTGTATCATGTTTAAACTAAATGAGGACAAACTACAATTTTGGTCAAGCACCTCTTGTCTTCCAGCTTGATTTGTCATATGATATCTTTGTAAGTGTCTCAGAATACATTACTTTTTCATGGATGTCGTCGATCATGGTATCAAATATGCGAGAAAAAAAAATATAAGAAGAACGAACATTCAGAACAACATTGTGGACTATGTTGTTTGTCATCATATATGAGAGAGTTGTTGATGGACATCTTGTAAGTAAAACTCAAATTGTTCTTGAAAATATAGCAAATGCTTAAAATTGGCTATGAAATACTAGTTCTTGGGTAAAAATATCAATGATGTACAAATTTACAAAAATTGAGCCATTTTTATTGTGTCCGGTATTGGGAGCCACCTTTTATGATTGGTCAATTTGGTACTAGAAATTCTAGTCTAGAATACATCATCAAAATGTAGTGTCAAAATTCATATTTATATTTTCGAATTTATATTTGTACGCTACAAAAATGATAATATTTATTATAGATGGGTAACAGGATCATCTAAAACCAATATATTTTGAATTATGAATTTAGAGGCTTAAGTGTGTACGGTGCTGGGGGAACAAATATTTTTTTTATTATTTGTATTCAAAAATTTAGACAGTTATCTACAAGCCATACAAAGCTTTTTTGTAGAAGTTGCTATTTCTCGAAGGCATTATTTTGGTTCTTTTCAAATGATAGTCCAGTAAATTTTGGAAAAACTTATTATGCAAAGTGGCTTATTTTGTCAAAGTCTGCACACCCAGAAAATTTCATTAAAACCGAGAGGGTGCTGGCAATCTCTGTGCGAGTATGCGCGTCTATCGCACTGTTATAATGAAATGAGCACGAGTGAAGAGAGAATCTCTCATTGTTACATAGGTCTTCAAGTAGAGTTTAGCGAGAGTTACTATCTCATTATAAACATACAAATGTATCGACCGCGATGATCTCATTCAGTAACTCTCGCTAAGCTTAATTTAAAGACCTCTTCAAATTGGTTTATCTCTAATTCTAATTACGAATGGAAGTTGTGTTCTCAACATCCATAGTTGACTACTCGCATAACAGGAAAAATGAGAATTCATGTTAGGCAAAAGACAGTTTTGAAAGTATTCAATGGAATAATTTTTGTTGAACTGCATATTACAGGTATTCATATTTTTTTGAAAAATTTGTCAGAATATCATATAAGGAACTGTTGAGTAAATTTTGAATGGATTTCCATGTCTGAAAATTTTCCTAGGATATTATTGGATAATTCTCATAGTGATGTACTTACTCTAGTACTTACTCCAGTAAGTCTTTCAATTATTTCGAGAGGAATTCCTCCCGGATAACCTACAATGGTTTATTCCAGGGTTTTCCGGGAAATTTGTCCAGAGATTTCTGAAAATCTCACAAGAATTGCGCCATGAGTCCCTATGCTGATTCTTTCCCATTTCTTCCAACTATTTTCAAAACAATTCCTTCAATAATTTATTTCCATGGATTAAATTCATGGAAAATTCTCTATACGGAAATTCTCTCCATGAGTTGGAGCCACAATTATTATGGTTCAGAGGTGGCACAGGCGACTTGAAGGTGAATTTTCTAGTTTTAAAAATATGACCTTCAGCTAAGTCTTCATATCTTTGTTATTTTACAGTAAATTTTTAAAATGTTGGCATTTAAAAAAAATGGTAGAACATAGAAATTATCTAAAATTAATAGTCGGTAAAAGTTTGTTTTCTCCAAATTTTTCCTTATTTTAACTTAAAAACATCATCACCCTGTCCTTTGGTACAGAAAGGGGTATGGGCGCGTTCTGCCAACTACGTCGAGGCAGATTTCTTGTGTGAACAAGTTACAACATGGACATTCTAAAGTGCCACAATGAAGTGTTGTGCTTGTGGGGAGCACTTGAAGATGGGATGGAAGGCCATAGGCCAGGGGAAGTGGTTAACCTAGCGTGAATTTATAGCAGAGAAAAAGTAGATTTTGTATGAAAATTGACAGGAAAATGAATGACAAGTTCATCGACTTCTCCTGGCCTATCCAGTTTTTTAAAAACGCTAATGGCTGCCGCAAACGGCCTCGCTTTCTGGTAGCGATAAGTCGATTTGACGTTTGGCTTGGGTCGTTTTATATTGAACGGACCCAATGAGAATATATACCAAGGTGTAGAAGAAGAAGCAAGGGCTATGTATTAGTAAGGAGAAAAAACGTAAACACAAATAACTACATCACTAATTTACACGGCTTCTTATGGGAGCTCACTCGCTTGTAGTTGTGAAACATTTTGCATCGTACACGGATGTCACGCACACTAAATGTCTTTTCCACACCTCGGTATATATTCTCATTGGAACGGACCCTAGCCAAACGTCATATCGACTGATCCCTACCAGATAGCGAGCCTATTTGCGGCAGCCATTAGCGTTCGTAAAAAGCTGGATTACTTCGCCTTCGTACTTTATTTCTGCTTATCTAAAAAGTTATATACAATAACCGACCCTTAGCTTACTATATAAATTAACAGTTGAAAATACAATAATCATTTTAAGCTTATTAACATGTCGTCGCGATAATTCTATCAAAATTACCTTTTATCTACATTTCTGTGCACACAGAGCGGACCAAGCTTGAGCTTGATTGGCCGCCCGTGGTTGCTACCAGGCTTCTTCCTTGCTCTTGATTTATCCTCTTTCTCCCCCTTTTAATGATCAACTACAAAAGAGAAGCGATTTTACCCACACACAAACTGAGCGTACGTGCTCTGTGGGATGAAGAGTTTACACGTTTGTGTTTGGTTATTTTCATTCCCACAGTGGTGAAGAGTTTGTTTTGACAACCTCAGTGCTTAAAAGAGAAAGAGGATATTTTCTCCCTTTCTCAGTTAGGGAGAGAGCATGTTTTCCCATTTATCAGTTCGGTGAAGAACATTTCCAGACAGCACTTCGTTGTCTCTTTGTAGCTCTTTGCCCAATAGGGCAAAGAGGAAAGCGAAATCATGCTCTTGCGTTGACGGAGAAACCAAGGCGAGTCCAATTCTCTAAGGTGTTATCATTTGGCAAGAGTGGCTAGGAGGCCATCTTTAACTTGCTGGCCGTTTTGTTTACAAACATTACTGCCTGGCCTGGATGATGTTGAAACTGAAACTAACTGTGCTGCCATCAGTGTGGATGAAATTGTAAAAAAATAAAGAAAGAAATAGAGCACACAAGGAGCAGGGGCGACCAGATTAGAATAATTCTTGACAACACTGTTTTTCCAACCAATCAGGAGTCTGTGGAGCAAAAACGATTTTTTGAACCACTCTAATATATATATATATATATATATATATATATATATATATATATATATATATATATATATATATATATATATATATATATATATATATATATATATATATATATATATATATATATATATGTATATATATATATATATATATATATATATATATATATATATATATATATATATATATATATATATGTATATATATATATATATATATATATATATATATATATATATATATATATATATATATATATTTCTTTCTGTTTTTTTTCCTCTGGAGGCGAATTACTTTGTAGTTTACAAAGAGCAGTGAGAAAGTGCAAGTGTTGTCAGCTGCATATTACTCGTTATTACCGAAGCTGTTGAAATGGACAAAGTTCAATACTACGAATACTATTCGCTATGCTGTAACCCCTGTGGACTGGACGGCCACAAATCAGTAAGGAGAAATTTACGCTCGATTAGCCATGGTCTCATGACCAAGTTTCATTCGAATGGAGTTCGGAAAAGATGAAAATCTGCATGAAGTGCATGGTTATGATTAACCTGAAGGCTCCCGTAACGGATCTTGCAGAAAGAATGGTGTTTGAGGAACAAGTTTCAAGGTGAAAGACCAATTTAAAAAAGAATGGGAATTCATCTATGCAACTGAAAATGACTATTCAGAAGCAAGAAACAATCTTAAAGAGTACGCCACGCAGAATAAGAAATTGGGAAACATGGCAGTTCGGAAGGAATTCCTGATCAAATGCCGCAGGAATGGTGTTTTCCCGACGCACATAATCAACAGCTTTAAGTGCGTTTTTCCTTTACTTGAAGAAAACAGCCCCTACGTCAACGAATTACAACGTCACGCTACTAGATTCAAAAAAGCGATTCTGAATGTAGAAATCAAGCATACGTTCTACAAAATCAAGCAGCTAAAAACAATCATCTCCAACCTCAAGATTGCAATATGCGAGCGCATACCGGAACAAGCTAGTTCCACCTTCTTCCTCAGTCAGGAGTTGTTCTACGAAAGACACGTGCGGTACAGTAGGAACAGAACTGAGAAGAAGTACCAGGCTATCGTTAGCAGATCCGTGGCATCAGACGACAAGGGGAATGGCATACCGTCACAAAATTCGAAAGCATTACACAACACCACGGGCGTAACTTTACCTCCCGAAACGGAAATGCTGCTGAGTCTGGGATCAAAATTCGCCTTGCCGTACACCGATGTCGAAGAAATACCGATATACCACCTTATAGCGGATGTTGAACAGGTAATACAAACCAATCCAAACAGGGAAACATGCGACAAAAACAGATGCTTGATAGCGAATCAGATACAAAACTACTTGAATGCGGAAAAGAGAGGCAGAAAGGACACGATAAGCAACTTCTATCACTCTGCCACGAAATCAACCCGAAAATTCCTCCAACAACATCCTGACATCGTGGTAATAGAGGCGGATAAAGGAAACAAAACGGTAGTAATGAAGAGGAACGAGTACGATGTTAAGCTACAAGCGATGATCGATGATGACGTCACATACCCAAAGCTGTCTAACAACCCCACAGCCAACTATCAACGCAAGAACAACCAATTCGCAAAACGTCTTGTGGATTTGAAGCTTATCGACCGCAAGACTGAGATGAGGTTAAAAACGTATACAGCTACAGCACCGCGCATATACGGTGCACCCAAGGCTCACAAGGAGGGTCTACCACTCAGACCGGTTGTAGCATGTATGACGTCACCGTCGTACGAATTATCGAAATATGTAGGAACAATTCTCCAACGTTCATTAGAGAGCAAGTACAACATATCGGACTCGTTCTCCTTCTGCGAGTACATTAACAATGTACAGCTACCACCGGATAATGTACTGATATCGCTGGATGTGGTTTCGCTGTTCACGTGCATCCCAAGAGAGTTGGTGGTACAAAACGTCATCATGCATTGGGAGGCTATAAAAGAACACACGGACATCAACCTAGATTTGTTCTTAAAGATAATATTGAGGATTTTGCCCTCTAATAGACTCACACCTAAATAATTTTGTCACACCAAAATATTCTCCCACCATGTTTGCCATATATTGGATGGCGTCGTAGCTAACAAAACTAACTAGTAACGCACATGTAACGCATTATGTTGGATTGTACATTGAATGCAAGTTGCGTGCTTCTATTAAAGTGCCATAGAAACTGACGTGCGAGTATTTATTTTTCTACGTTCAAAATGTGCACGAGAATCTATTCCTCAACAAAACGAACAATAGAGTTCTGTATAAATTGCAGCTACTTTCAATTCAAGGGACAATATTATCAACAGGTATATGGGACAGCGATGGGCAATCCTCTCTCACCCCCGGATCTTGTGATGGAAACTTTGTTGAATACAGTCACAAAAAAGATCAATTTCCCCATGCCAGTGATAAAGAAATATGTTGATGACCTGATGCTGGCGGTCCCAAAAGGCGAAATCGAAACCGTGAGGGACACGTTCAACAATTACCACGAGAAAATACAATTCACAGTGGAAGTAGAAAATGAGGGACGACTACCATATCTGGACTTAATGTTGGTCAGAAAACCAGACCAGTCAATTGAAACAGAATGGTATGCAAAACCGATTGCATCAGGCAGACTCTTGAACTATCGATCAGCGCATAGTATGACACTCAAGATAAATGTCGCCAAGAATCTGATCAAAAGGGTCACCACATTTTCTACTAACGTAGACGATGCCACAACGAAGAAAATCATCCACAACCAACTACGACAAAACGACTATCCCAGATCACTGATCAATCGCCTCATCAACCAAAGCCAAGTAAATCAACCCACCGTAACTCCACCCACGAATGACGAAAAACAATACCGATCGATCGTCAATATAGGTCCTCTTACCAGGACAATCCAACGGACACTTAAAACCGATTATCCGGAAATCGTAATCTGTCCGAAACAACGAAAAACTGTCAAGTCAATCATACCAGGAGTGAAGGACAAGGCGGAGATCAACCAACGATCAAACGTGATAAACGTGATATATAAAATACCATGTGGAGACTGTGAAGCAAGCTATGTAGGTATGACATCATGCCGACTGAAAGATCGGGTGTCCGGCCACCGATCGACAATCAACAAAGTTAGAGAATTGCGAGAAGCAGGGAAGGACGCGACGGACTACGAGATGGAAAGGCTACGGGAGAGAACAGCACTACTGGATCATTGCATCACCAACAACCACCAATTTCTACTAGACAGGGTACAAGTATTGGATTCCACTAGCAAGAAACAAAATTTAGCTATATTAGAGTCATGCCACATCTTGAACACACCACACACTGTCAACAAGCGTACCGATACCGATAACTTGAGCGGCACGTACGCTGGTGTGTTACACACTGCCAAAACGACACAACACACAACACGTAGAACAACAGAAAGAGATAACACACAATAGTATTATAGCTATAACGACACACACACGAAATTGATATCTGGCGCTAAAGTGACGGTAGTGAATTATCGTAGGAGGTACACCAAAATTCAACCGGTAAATTTAAAACGAGCGTAGAAGAAGGGAACTCGAAACACGTGAGTTTCTTAACACCCCCTTCACAAACTGATACCCTATGATCATGTGTTTTGTTATAGTTATGGTCCGACGTACAATTATGTTTAAGACATACATGAAACGAGTGAACGTAAGTAAGATTGTGTTTATGTTAATGTTTTATGCTTCGTACTAATAGATCCTTCGAAAAAGGCACAATAAATGTGACCGAAACGTCAGGTGTAGAACGGAAATCCGTTTATGATCTCTAGAGACTGAAAGCCGAAAACCCAAAAACATAATTTTTACAGATGTTTTCGAAAATTTGCAATTGCTTTGATAAAAAATCTTTGTTTTTCCGATGCTTCGATTGAAATATGGGTTTTCAAAGAAAAGGCTTATATGGTAATTTTCCACAAAATTGGCCATAACTCAAAAACGAAAAAAAAGTACATTTCAAAAAATTCAGCGATTAAAGCTCATGAAATTACCTTCTCAAAAATATATTTTTGAAAGTTTTCCACTAATTGGAACATAGTTTTTCCGGCTTTTCTTTACGAATTTTCTCAACGGTGGAAAATTTTGTGGAAAACTTTTTCCAGATAATATTTTTTTTATTCCTGAGAAAATTTGCTTTCATTTCCATAAAAAAACTTCGTTTCTACGATGCTTCGTTCCTGAGTTGTGATTTTTCTAAGTAAGTAGTATCAGAGGAAAACAAAAAAAAAATCCAACTGAGTTTTCCGGAAAAATAAGCGACCCTGAATTTTTCTCAATTTTTTTTATTCATATATTGATGAGCCCTGCCTGTGGAAAAAGTTTCATGAAAATCTGAGACACTTCGGCCTTTGTACGGAAATAAAAAAAATCCCATTGCAATTCTTAGTTCCATTACATGTTATACTCAGCAATTATTCGAAATTTTCATTGAATCTGTTTTTTTTACCAAAAAAAGTTCATAAATTTTATGATAATTACCGAAAATTAATATAGTCAACTCTCCCTAACTCGATATTGAAGGGGCCATCGAGTTAGGGAGATATCGAATAACAGAACACAAAATCAGTGCAAATGCGATTCAAGGGACCAACAAAGTAGCCATGAAAACCAACTTTTACTATGGTTCTCTAATTCGATATCGAGATACGGAATATCGAGTAAGAGAGAGTTAACTATAGCTTCATCGATATCGGTTATTGTATCGATAAAATTGATATTTACACAGCCCTAACATGATTCACAATTGCTTATCGTTTAATTAAACTCGTGCTTTTTTTAACGCTCAACGCTCCGTCATCGTAATCATCGTCATAATCGAAACTTCAAAAGCAGTTTTTCTGTTCAAAACTGAAAAATATTCGATGAAAATGTGTTCACTGTGTTTCAATTGGAGAATACAATACAGTGAACACATTTTCCTGAAAATTTTCTTGATTTTGAACGAAAACACTGCTTTTGAAAATTCTAAAATCAATGACGGATCCTGTCCCCTTAAAAAGAATGTATCAATCCATCATCGTTGACTATATGGCTTAATTCGAATACACCTAGGATTATTATTATCTTTATTATCGAGACTTTCAGCCGGAGGCTGGTTCGTCTCCAACACCTAGGATTATTTTTTTTTTGTATGGTATTCAGTTGGAGCTGCCTGACAGCTTAACTTGTCAAGGCTGAACCCTCGGTCTGGCTTTTGCCAAGTTTCCCCTCTACCAGGACCAATACTCAGACGGACTAGGCAATTGCGCCCACATGAACACTGTTTTTTATTAGTATTGTGACGTGGTAGTTTTTCAAAAATACCCATATTACCTTGCTTCTGAGAAAAGGAAGCATTGTGAAAATCAGCAGCTCCATCAGAATTTTTTTTGAAATAGTAGTGTAGTAGTGTCATTACTAATACTGTCTAGTCGAAATGGTTTTGAATAATTTGTCATACAAGTGCTATTCTGATTACTATTGTCTTTTACGTAAGATTAGAGTCTTAAATGTCAAGTGTCGTCAAGTCTTAACAAAATTAGGCTGTTTAGTAGTAGTTCTAGTTAATTTCATTTTTGTTGTTAAAAGTATTTATTGGTCATTGCGTTCATATATCCTTAAAGAAAAAAGTCGCTTTCCTTGTCTGTTCAACCATTTTTCGAAACTAGCAAGTGTACCCTAATGATCGATCTCAGCGTCTTACTTTCCATAGTCATTTTTATAGTGAATATTGAAGAGTAAAGTTACCTTAGGCTTCTATTACAGTCTCCTACAAGATTCACTTTTCGGTGGCAAATGCAATGCTTCACAACGCCTACTTTCTACTTGTAAATTTTGCGAAAATGAAGCTGGAATTAGATTATTTATACCGCTGTTACAAAACAGGTATTTCTTATTATGGCAATGTAAAAACCATATTAAAATAAGATTGTCGCCACTTATTTCTACTCAGTGAATCTACTAGTCATTTTCCTAAGAGTTCCTAAGTATTCCCTACGTCGTATATTATAACGATGTATCTAGCTAGCTAATAGTAAGAGTGGCTACGGATCATTCTGGTTAGCAAAAGGCAAACTGAACGTCACCAATAGTATTAATGTCCACTTCGAATAGATTAATTATTTGAAATGGGCATCAATTCTATCAATGACGCAGAATGTCCGTTGGATCACATCCGAGATATTATTGCGTCTATGCCATATGAATTATGACGCGGCTTTAAGCAAAAAATGCCAAAATGTGATACCACCACTACAGGTTACGCCTTTGGTTTCCATCATATGGGCTAATGGATTATGCCCTCCCATCGCGGCAAGGTCGCATAACCAAGGGGAGGGAGGCTGGTTCGTCTCCAACACCTAGGATTATTTATTTTATTCAAATTCTGAAATTTCAAACTCTCGCCTTTTTATAGCGATTTTTGACGAAATCCACTCCAATGTCTTCACACAATAATCTATTCATGTATTATTTAAATTCAAGTCCTCTGCATTAAAAAGTTGTGAAAATATCAATTCTAACGAATTCGCCACTGTTTGGAATTTGAGACAGAACGGTATTCGTAACAGCCCTGCGACGCAGCTTAAGGGCTGTCCAATAATTACGTACGACAATTTTGTCGGTTTTTAGACCCCCCCCCTCCTGTAGTAAGATTTTTTTGTATGAAAATTAAAAATAATTTATATGGCGCGTAAGAAATCTCAAACCCCCCCACCCCCTCCATAAACCCTTACGTAATTATTGGACGACCCCTTAACGTAATGGATGTTAACTTACCGATTGAGGAGGAGGCTTGTTGTACCCTTTTGGTCCAGGCTTCCGCTTGGGTTCTCCTGGCTTCCGCTTTCGGCGTTTGAGCAATTCTTCCGGCAAGCAAGGTCTTCCTCGGCGTCTACGAGGAGCAGCAACATCCAGTGTTTCTTTTATGTCTGGTGCTGAAACTTCTTCGTCATCGTTTTGATCTTCCATTTCGTTACACTGATCATCGATAACAAAATCCGGGTCATCCACATCCGAGCACACAAAATCATGCTCACTTCCGCTTGGCTGTTCTTCCAGATGCTCTTCTTCAAGGTACAGCTGCTCTTCAGGTTCTACTTTGACGGCATTACCTGTGTCTTCCACATCGACGTGTTCCTCTTCTAGTACCGTAGTGGGTTCCATTGGGATATCTTCGGAATGGGTCGATTCCTCAAGAACATCTTTTTTTTGGACGTCGCATATCACCGCCAATTGATTAGTGAAATGTTTATCAACCTCGATTTTGAATTCCTCCACTAGTGTCCGACATTTTCCAAATATTTTTTGGTCAGAATCTTCTGTCCAAAAGGATCCTTCGGGAATTTCCAAGTTCTGGGTGAACAAAACTTCGGCTCGCTCGCAAGTTGCTCGGAAATCACTTATCGTTTTAACCATATCTAGACAGCAGACACAAATGCGAATGGAACGATCCTTCTTCGAAACCTGAAAAATGTCCCACTTTAGTATTATTCAATTTACTCAAACCTATAATACTGGACCTCCGTTCCAACAGCCGATTGGATGACTTTCGGAAGGTTACCGCTTTGGGCGAAAATCTCCGGTAGTTGATTCTTGGGAAGCACTCGCAGGCATAGTCGGCATATAAGCGACTTCCGATTGTAGGGCCTCTTGTGGTTTGGACGCTCACCTTCAACACTAGCTTCGTTCCGAGTTTCAGCAGCTGTGGCCGAACGACTCTTCATTTTCGGTGAAAATCTTGGCCTAAGCTCTTACAAATTTGATTTTTTTTACTTAAAAACTTAAGACTTCCCACAGAAAGTCAATGTTGACGGATCAAAAACTGTTTAACAACAAGCTGCTGTAAGTCTTCTAGAAAAGCAGAAGAAACGAAAAGGGCGAATTATGGTCAGAAAAATTTACCTAGGTATGTGCTGTGTGTTTGAATGTATGATCGTCATGCGCGTTGCATATTTCTTATTGGAATACAAGCTTGAAGTTTGGATAAAGCATCGCAGCAATATGCTGCAGCTTTCGGCTTTATAGCTTCAGTGCTTTTATAGCATAAAGCTCGCGTTCCGTTTCTTTCAGCACAACATTCACCAACAATTACCTAAACCCCTAAGCCATATATAAACTGGTGGAAACGCATGGTTGTTTATTTTCCTTCCACTTTCTTCAAACGACAAAATCGTGCCTGTTGAGCACGATCAAGAGGAGTGATAATTATTTTCTTTTATTCGAATTTCAAAATTAGGAAAGGATATTTTTACGGAAAAAACGATACTTTGCGATGAATGTATACTGCCGTGAATCGCAAGTCAGGCCCATCTGCATTTTCGTCCAAATTGAGTTGAGATCGGTTTTCAACATATCTTCTAATGCTGCTTCAGCTGCACTAATGAAAAACTAGGATTTGTTCGGAAAATTAGGAAAAAAAAAACACCAAGTCAAATTGTCCCATTATGTGCCCATTGTCATGGGCCATAATGATAAGTAACCGCATATCAGTCCCACTACGGACTTTCGCACCCTGTAACATAAAAAATAACTGTGATTAGATCATCTTTATATTTTTCTCGGAAAGATATCGTAGTGAAAAGCAAATGGTAAAAGTTTCATTAAGATTTGAACATGTTCCAATCCTCTGGAATTTTTTGAATATTCGTATGGACAACAAGTTTGGAAACTTCACAGTCCATTTTCTCAATGCCTACTTTTTACAGATGGGGCAAGTCAGTTCACGGCAGTATGGATCAATGCACGAGTTCACTAATACAGTCAAATCTCCATGAGTCGATATCTGAAGGGACCATCGACTCATGGAAATATCGAGTCGTGGAAACGAATGCCTTGGAAAGTTATTTGAGGGGACCATCATAGTAACCATGAAATTTTGTTACCAGTATGGTTCCATGAGTCGATATCGAGTCATGGAACATCGACTCATGGAGGTTTCACTGTATGACGTTTGAGCGGTGCCGAATTCACTGGTTTCCATGGTCACATAAATAACACGGCACCGCTAAAACGTCAAATAGTGAACTCGTGCATTTATCCATAGTTCGATGAATTTGTATATGTGGTTCTATCGCACAACATCAAAGACAGGAATGTTATCTAAAGCAGCTACACGAATTTAGATTAAAATATTTAATTTTTCTCATACAGTTATACCTCGATATATCGTAACTCGATTTTTATTTTCGTTACGTTATATCGAGGCTACGTTATATCGAAGCAAAATATTTTTTTCTGAATTTCGTTCAACATGTATTGTTTGATGAGAAAATGGGTCTTACATTGACATTATTGAACTAGCAGGCATTTTCAGTTTATCTTACTTTTTTTTTTTTAATATTCTTCCGTACGTATTTCTTTAACCTTCGGGCTGTCGCGCTGTTGTACTTTGTACAACAGTTGTGATTTATATGCTATGATTTTGTAACAAAGATATCTATCGACACCAAACCAAAATGTATTCCTTAAGAATCTTCGTAAGATCAATACTCAACAGTTTTTGTTTACAGTATAGCTCTTTATAATGCGGTAAAATCAACAAATGTACATAGAATTCGCATAATAATGAGTAGACCGCAATTACACTGTTCGACAAAAATTTTTTTTTGGATGGATCAGGGACGCGTTTATATGGGTCTTGAAGTGCAAGAAAAGTATAGATAGAGGCCGTTTTCAAATGATTTGCAGCACCCCTGGATTATTTTTTGATAAAGCTTGAAAATTTGGCATTTTTAATCACAAAAAGTGTAATAAGCAAAATATCAATATCTTTTTAAATTCAATTACACAACCATTGAATTTGTCAAATCAATATTTTTTAGCACTGGATAACTTCAGGGAAACGTGCACCATTTCAGAAGAATATTGGCATCTATTTTGTATATGAATTTGGAATGTTAACGATCATTAAGCAAGTACGTGAGGATGTGCACCATATAAAAACTACTTTTTTTTCTATTTCACACATCTGGTTCATTATATAATAATTATTATAGGTTCAAGAAGAAGCTTGATTAGGATTTTATTCTTTGCTCCATTAGATAAAGCAATTAGCAATGCAATCCAGTAACTTTTGATTTCAACAAGGATACGACGACTACGCAAAATTTATGTGTCTGTTATATTTATATGGGCTGTTTGGTCTAATAAACTCTTAGCAGTAATACAAAATTAGGTTAGACACTAGCATGTAAGTGGACTTACATGAGCTAGTCGGTTTATCAGGAACCGATGGCGAAACCTATGAAAAATGTGACAATATTGTTATTTGCGATTTCCAAAGATTTTGATACGTACTCATTAAAAATAGATTACCTATCGTGAGGTCCATTTGTTATCAGAATATCCCTAGAAATTACAGACTAACGTAAAATAGCAACCAACAATTCAGTAATCAACAATTTCACCTTTGTTGTGACACCACTCGACAGCCATTCAGCTCTTTTTGATTCAGTTTGTGAACATGAGCTCTTTTTGATTCAGTTCGTGCACAATACTAATCATTTGTGAAAACTGGTTAAGTGGTAACATGCCTGCTTCTTACTTGTAAGATGAAAAAAAATCTGGTTAAACCATTTCCAAATCTTTTTTTTTTTGGTTCTACATTTTACATTTTTTCGGCAATTTTAAACAAACTTTCAAATGGAGCGTTAGTTTCTTGTTCAATGGGATGTTTTCTTCAAATGGGTTTAGTTGTAAGCATATTGGAAACATAAAGAAGTCGACCATTAAAATTAATTTTAAACTCGTTTCCCTTATGAAGCCAAACGTGTCCATTTATGAACCCCCATTCCCATATCCTCTAAATAAGTAAAAATGCTTTTCGATTAAGTGAAGAAACAATTTATCAATACGGTTATGATAAACAATTTTGCGAAACATCACGTAATGTATGTTTTTCTTTCTTTAAACAGGAAGACATATAAAAAAAGTGTTTTACTCATTTAGATTATATCACAATTTTTTGTGAAATTTATTCTAAATCTCGAAACTGAAAGTTTGATTAAAGTTGCCAAAAAATATTTGAAATGCAGAACCAAAAAAAAAAAAAAACGGATTTGGTTTAACCAGAAATTGTTTCATCTTACAAGTAAGAAGCAGGCATGTTACCACTAAATCAGTTTTCGCAAATGATCAGCATTGTGCACAAACTGAATCATAGGGCTCATGCCTGCCTGAGCGGCTTTCGCAAAAAAAAAAATGTGACAATGTTGATTACTAAGTTATTTATTGCTATTTTCTGTTATTCTGTAATTTTTGTAGGGATATTCTGATGAAAATTAATCTCACGACAAGTAAACTATTTTTAATGAGAACCTATAGAAATATTAAGAAATCGCAAATAACAATGTTATCACATTTTTTTACAGACATCGTCTCCTGATAAACCAGCTAGCGCATGTAAGACCACTTACATGTCAGTGTCCAACCTATATAAATTTTGTATTTCTGCTGAGAGTTTATTAGACCAACCAGCCCATATAAATATAACAGACACATAAATTTTGCGTAGTCGTCGTATCCTTGTTGAAATCAAATGTTACTGGATTCTATTGCTAATTGCTTTATCTAATGGAGCAAAGAATAAAATCCTAATCAAGCTTCTTCTTGAACCTATAATAATTATTATATAATGAACCAGATGTGTGAAATAGAAAAAAAGTAGTATTTATATGGTGCACATCCTCACGTACTTGCTTGATGATCGTTAACAATCCAAACTCATATACAAAATAGATGCCAATATTCTTCTGAATGGTGCACGTTTCCCTGAAGTCATCCAGTGCTAAAAAATATTGATTGGACAAATTCAATGATTGTATAATTGAATTTAAAAAGATATCAATATTTTGCTTATTACACTTTTTGTGATTAAAAATGCCAAATTTTCAAGCTTTATGAAAAAATAATCCAGGGGAGCTGCAAATCATTTGAAAACGGCCTCTTTCTATACTTTTCTTGCACTTCAAGACCCATATAAACGCGTCCCTGATCCATCCAAAAATTTTTTTTTGTCGAACAGTGTTATAAATCACTAGTGGGCATGGAAATTTTACTTTTGTTCTGCAGATATTTCAGGATCCTGACCATTTAGAAAGATGGCTTCTTCGGCAAAGTTGTTCAGTAAGTTAAGGACTATCATTGTTCGAGCTAGTTGATTCTAAATTTTGCCACCAGGTGACGCTAGTGAACATAAAAATTTTGTTTTGTGGATTCTTCAGGATCCTGACGTTTTAGAAAGATGGCATCTTCGACAAAGCTGATGCGTAGCTCAAGGACCATCATTATTTTAGCTAATCTCGAACTTTGAGGATCAAACAAAGAAAGGATTTGAGCTACCGAACAACTTTGCCGGAGATGCCATCTTTCCAAGTGGTCAAGATCCTGAGATCTACCAAACAAATGTTACATGCTCACTAGCGTCACCTGTTGGTAAAATTAAGAATCAACTAACTCGAGCAATTATAGCCCTTGAGCCACTGAACAACTTTGCCGAAGACGCCATCTTTCTAAGTAGTCAGACTCCTGGGAAATTCGCAATACAAAGCGTGTTGTACAAAGTACAACGCGCGACTACTCGCGTTACAAAAATTCGCGCGACGACTGAAAGGTTAAATATTTTTATATTTTTTTTATTTGTTTTATTTTTACGTTGTTATTGCAGTACACACTTAGAAAATATCACCGACTCCGGTATTTTTTTTACCGAAATAAAAACCGCTGAGCGCTCAGTAATGCTTTCGGTAAAGTTAAGAACTACCGAACAATCTGTAATTCGAATCGCCACGCAGCTGTCAAAAAATTACAAAACGTTCGTGAATCATTACCGAGCGAACTGTGAAAAAAAAATTACCGAACACATTGTTCGTAACAGCAGGCTGTCAGACTATAATAGGGTGATCAAAAAAGGTTATACTATTGGAAAGAAAATAAATCAATTTATTTTGTTTTTTATTTTTGGAATCGTTTGTTCGGTAAAGCGTTGTAGCCCTATGAACTGATGTACGGTAAAAAATTACAGTCTACGGTGAATCTAAACGATTACAGTTGTTTTCGGTAAATAAAACGACGATTTCGGTAAAATTGGACAATATGTTTTTGATTTTTTTTTATTTATTTACGGTTTTTCGGTAAATCTCGTTTTTAATACTGAAACTTCGGTTAGATATGTTTTTACAGTATGTTATCGGTAATAAAATTTACCGAACAACGAGATAAAATCTGAGTGTGTAATCCTTAATGAAATATATTCAGGAAAAAAACTTTGGAGGAATCCTTGAACACTCGAAGAAACTATAGAAGAAATTCATAAATGAGATCTTTCATAAATCTTTAAAAATGTTAATGTTGAGCAATCCATGAACATTTCTAGCAAGCAGTTATGAAACTTTAAGAATTTTATTATGAGGAACTCGTGGTAAAACTCCTAAAGCAAATCTTCCTGTAATTTCTGGACAGAATTTTAGAATGAATGTCCCAAGAATTCTTTGAAACATGTTTTTTCTCAGAATTCATCAAGAAATCACTAGAAAACTATCAAAAACAAGAACTATCTTCGAGTAATTTTTCATGCTAAAGCTTCTGAACGAATACGTTGTGGAATCATCGGTAGTATTTTAAGAGAATATTCTGGTTGATCTCAGGAGGAGGATGCTCAGTTTTTGGAATCCATGAATATATTGTTGTAATAAAAAAACATCTTCAGAAAAATGTATAGACTTATCGTCTTCAAGAATTACTTGAAGAACCCAATGAAAAAGAATCATTGGAATCTTTCTTTAGAAATTCGTGATGGAATCACGAAAAAAGATTTCATTTCACAAAAAATTCTTGAAGAACCTAAAGTAGTACATAGAATGGTTTCTGCATAAATATTTGTAGAAAGTTCTGCAGAAAACCATAATGAAATTGCTGAAAAAATGCCAAGAAAATTGTTTTTCAGGTTTTTGGACGAATATCTGTACGGTTTTTGAAATCCACACACAAGGCTACGGTGGCGCTATCAACGCTTTCCATAGCGGCCATTTTGGCTATTTTAATGATCCATTTGAAAACAAGGCGCACAGTAAAAGTCAAACGTTTTATAGCATGCATAGGTTTATATTAGAGGCCATTTCGATACTCAAGGAGATATGTCCTTAAGGAAGGAAGAAACGAGGACAACCGTACCAATCTTTTCATGATTATGGGTTAAATAGTTGGGAGTGGCGTTGCTAAGATAATTAATATACACTCCATTGTTGTAACTGTAGTTCTCCTGGGATGCGACACATGTAGGGGAACTGGGGGTAAAATGAACACCCTAAGCAATTTCATGTTTTCTTGCATATGAAGCTGTCAGATTCTTTTTCAATTGCTCCGAATTGAAGAAGGTTGTTTATGCAATGTAACAAGTTGAAATATTGTGATGGAAAACGAATTTTATCAACATTATTATAATTTTGCAAATTTCTTTCCACAGAGTCAATATTCCAAACATGTGGGTGAAACGGGTAAAACAAACATGTAACGGGGGTAAAATGAACATATAATGGGGGTAATATGAACATATACGGGGGGTAAAATGAACACATGCTGGTGGGTAAAATGAACACCATTTAAATTAAACGGGTTGCGGCATGATTCTCGGCATCTGGTTCATTATCAATGCATGTCGCACAGACATTCGGGAATTGGGTCCTAAAATGAATGAAAAAAACCTGTTTTTATTTATTTACACGAAAGTATTAGTTATTTAAACATCATCGACATTTTTTTTTAAATTTAAAAACTTCGATAACTATTTTTAATAATTTAATATAAAAAGAGAAAAAATTTCAACCCTGACAGTTGAGATCAACCTTGACGTAAAGAAAAAACTGCCCTTTCGGAAACAAAATCGATACTTTTTTCTACAGGGCTCATCATTTTGACAATAGCTTTGACAGAACAAAATCAGCTAATCACTCGGGAGAGTAACTGTTTACTATCCGCAAAGCAAGAGTTTTTGTGTGAAAAAACGGAAATTCCGTAAATTTTACTTAGTTTGCTTAAAAATATCGAGAAATGGAAGCAGGATTTCGGAAAGCTGATATTAACTCTCTTCCAAAAGTGGATTTTTATATGGTTCAGCACTTTTTGTCCACCAACGATAAGTTCCGCGATGCAAATAAGCGTGGAAAGATCCAAAGGTAGTTTCATTATTTCCAAACACTTCAAACTGCTGTTTTCATCTAATTCTTCTCACTAATGTAGATCCAGCAATCCAGATTACTTAAAGACAGCCATAGGAAGAGTTCAATACAAAATCGAAAATGATGTGTTTACCGTCAAAGCTAGGGTAGTGCCGGAACACAAGGTAACCAAAAGGCAATATAGCGTTGTGGCCGTCATCGATAATCAGGAGGAGGAGATCAAGGACGTATTCTGTGAAAGCGAGAGTGATGGGTGTAAGGCAGCCGCTGGCGGCTGCAAGCACGCAGTGGCGTTTTTGTTTTATCTTTATGAGAAATATTCATCACCATCCCCAACTGATACCACTTGTTTGTGGAAAGTACCACAACTAGCACGGGTCGATGAAAACATCGATAATTTCGATTTGAGCTTGCACAATCCATCTGGTATCAAAAGGAAAAATGATGTGGAAAATGGAAGTGGTAGATTTCTTGAAACGTTATTAGGAAAATGTCCCGACTCTCACACGAACACTGCTTTGAAGTATCATAAATCAACTTCCCAAAGTGATGCGTGTTGCATGTACAATTTGATGCTAGAATTCAAATCACAACCTTTGTCAACCAACGACTCAAAAGCCTTCATTTCCTTTTGTAAGTGCTCCATTTCTGTACAAGCTTGTACCTCCATTGAGGTGAATACAAGAGGACAGAATTCGTCATTGTGGCACCGACTGAAGTTTGGTCGAATTACTGCGTCAAAGTTATATGAACTGTCTCGTTGTTTGACTCCCGATGGATCATTGGTTAATGCTGTAATGGGGTATAGCAGCCAAACTACGGAAGCAATGGAAAGGGGTCTACGGCTTGAGAATAAGGTAGTCGATATTATAAGTAAACATTATAAAAATGTTAGACGATGTGGTCTTTATTTGCATCCTCGATATCCTGCATTTGGAGCTTCTCCTGATGCAATCAATGAGAATACTGTTTTTGAAATCAAATGTCCCTTTAAGGAAGAAAACATCAAATATTACATCAACAAAAATGGAAAACTTAAAGATAAAGTAAATTGCCAAATCCATTTGCAAATGGTTATGACACAGAAAGAAAATGGAGTTTTAGTGCTTGTTCGTCCTGGTTTTGAGAAGAATCGAAATCCTGAAAAGTTTGTAGAATTCCATGAAGTTAATTTTGATAAAGACTTTATAACGAAAGCAATGAAATCTAGCTATAAATTTTGGTGTGAGCACATTTTTATTAAATTGTATGGGAGGTTTTAGGTAAGTTCGGAAGAATATTCATAAATAAAATCACAAATTTAAACAAATGCATTGTTTTATTGTCTTACTCAGTGTTATCTTATTAATTTAGCTTGAAGATTAACCAAACCTGCCACAATGATTACTATGTCGTCAAACTTATCAAACAGGCTTGAAGATATTTCCGCATGAGGAGCACACATATTAAACTCCCTAAATCTCCTAATAAGGCGTTCAATGTGAATCCTGACGCTCGCGATTTCTTTCGCTAATAATGAATCTTCTTTAGATAAAGGTTCATCATTAGACACACTAGGTGGTCTGATGAGTACACTTCCAGCACTGGCTACATCTGATGCTACATTTTTGAATCCTCGATCAGCTAACACTCCTGCACCTGGTTTTATCAAAGACAAGTAACCCGATTTACGAACGATTTTCTGATCACTTGCTCGTCCTGGAAAAGCTTTTGAAATAAATGTTACCAAACCACAAGGAGTGCACGATATTAAATACTTCAATGTATTGCATGACTTGTATTGTGAATACGTTATCGATTGCAGGACAGGACTGGATGGCTTCATAATTTGCACTTCAAAGCAGTCTATCGTGCTTATTCTGCGCGGCGTGTGAGTCGAGACGAGCAGCTCTCACCGCGAGTGACGTGAGACGACTAATGTTAATCAATTGGGAGCGAGTCGACAATTGTCACCTCATTCGACTCGTGTCACCTCACACGCCGCGCAGAATAGGCCCGTATGATACTTTTCACGGAGAAGTATTTGTTGAGAAACGAAAGTGGTAAAAATTTGTTTATGTCGTTAGATTTCGGCCAAAATATCAACTCTTTCATCTCCCTAGCAACTATAGGTACGCATGCATCAAAAATTTGACCTACTCGAGCACCTGTCAAACCAACAGAGTCACCTAAAATCTCAAATGATTCATTGAGCCTTATTTTGCGTAAAACTATGAGTAAATCCCTTTCACTTATTCCTGTTGTTTCATTTAGTGCAGTAATAACAAAGAAGTTATCATTTGAAATTCCTAAATAGTTCATTGATTTGGTTTTGACCATCCTTTGAATTTCACAATGAACTTCCTGACTAGAACTTTCAACTCTAAAGTCGTGAAAACTAGCTGTACTTGGTAAATAGACACTCCCAACAGATCCTTCACTGGGTTGCACAGATGAGCTTGATGGACTTGAGACGTAAAGGTTTGGCGTGGACGGATACATTCTGTTTGGCATATTCTGATGTGCGGTTTGTGTCCCCTTGTTTGCAACCACCACATTACATTGTACTGATACAGATGATACCAGCAGATTATCCGTGGCAACACTCCGGTCCACCAGCTTTGGTTTGCACCATGGTTGAATGTTGTCTTTCAGGCTTATATCAGCAAGCTTGGGTCCTGTAATAGATATTTTTGATCATAACCTTTTTGATATAACTACAATTTATGCCTATGATACTCTCTGAAATAAAGTTAAACAATACCGGGCTCTTCTAGACGATCACGGAACATGCTTTGCTTAAAAAGATGAATTATTTTATAACCTATTACAATTGTAAATGCCATTGCCATATTTAGAGTGTTCTTTGGTATACCACAGACAAACATACGTCACAGCTTGAACAATAAATAATTTAAAAAGTGAACAGTAACGCCGAATCAAAGACGAAATAAAGACATAGTAGTCGGGTTCTGTATGAGAACCATTTCTAGCATTATATTTGGTCTCTTGGTGTTAGCTTTGGTTCCCAAGTTTGACATATCACAGTTCACTTTTCACAACATTATATATTTTGACCTATTATCTCATGTGCCATTGTGGGCAACTGCAAGGCACATGAAGAGCTTTAATTTCGTCTATGACACAATGCTTAAAATAATGGTTTGGTCAACATGTTCATTAGTGGCTGTAGAGCGCAAACATCAAGCTCAAACAAAAACGATACGAGCGCCGCGAGTGAGAAGTTGACCAACTTCTTCTTCTTTCTGGCGTTACGTCCCAACTGGGACAAAGCCTGCATCTCAGATTAGTGTTCTTATGAGCACTTCCACAGTTATTAACTGAGAGCTTTTCTTTGCCGACTGACCATTTTTGCATGTGTATATCGTGTGGCAGGTACGAAGATACTCTATGCCCTGGGAATCAAGAAAATTTCCTATACGAAAAGATCCTCGACCGATGGGATTCGCACCCACGACCCTCAGCATGGTCATGCTGGGTAGCTGCGCGTTTACCGCTACGGCTATCTGGGCCCATCTTGACCAACTATAAAATATGATAATGGATAGTATGGTATTCAGGTATGCTAATGTCCACAGTTGATCATACTTTTTTGATAATAGTTCCCATTTTTAAGAAATAACTCGTTAGCTGCATTTCACCATGCAAATATTTTTCGCGTTACCTTTTAGCGATTTTTCGTGCATAGACACTAGTGCATGTGCGTTATTATGTGGTGAGTAGTGAATCAGACCATGTACACTACCCGTCATAAATACGGACTCACTAAAATAAGTATTGCAATACTCAGCTGAATATTGAATCACCCTGAAAAGTTTAGCATTACCTCAAAACAGGTAAATTCACATTGCTATATCTCGAGATCCTTACGACTTGCAAAGAAGCGATCTTCAGCAAAGTTGTTCAGGGGATCAAGGACATCCGGAAGGCAAATAGTTTAGTTCGCGATTTTGCCACTAGGTGGCGGTAGAAAGCATGTAAAATTTAGCATTTTAAACTAGTTCTAGCTTGTGATTCACAAGAGATAGAAAGTTCGGGTCTTCGGCAAAGTTGTTCAGAAGGTCATGGACATCCGGAAGACAAGAAGTTTGGTTCGCGATTTTACCGCTAGGTGGCGCTAGTGAGCATGCAAAATTAAGTATTTCAAACTAGTTTTATCTTTTAATCCACAAGAGAAAGAAAGTTCAAGTCTTCCAGTTCAATCCAGATTTAATCGGGAACTCAAAAGTGCTTATTTGAGGCTGAAATTTTGTACAACTTCTATAGCATACTGGGTGAACAGCCAGAAAATAATTCTGATAGAAATTTCGTTGCTACTACATTATAAGGCTCATGTATAATCTCAATGTGACTGTTATGCGGTTACAATTGCCAATGTGACAAAACAACTTGGTATTTTTTTCGAATTTTCTAGAACAATCTTACAGATTTTAGTAAGTTGATCGAAAGTATTTATCATTTGATGACTCTCCATGGTATTAACTCCAATTTGTCAAAAATGTCGAATGTGACTGTTATGCAGTTATGGGCAGTACCGCCACCTAGCGGCAAAATCGCGAACTAAACTATTTGTCTTCCGTATGTCCATGACCTTCTGAAAAACTTTGCCGAAGACCCGAACTTTCTATCTCTTGTGGATCACAAGCTAGAACTAGTTTAAAATGCTCAATTTTACATGCCGACTACCGCCACCTAGCGGCAAAATCGCGAACTAAACTATTTGCCTTCCGGATGTCCTTGATCCCCTGAACAACTTTGCTGAAGATCGCTTCTTTGCAAGTCGTAAGGATCTCGAGATATAGCAATGTGAATTTACCTGTTTTGAGGTAATGCTAAACTTTTCAGGGTGATTCAATATTCAACTGAGTGTTGTAATACTTATTTTAGTGAGTCCGTATTTATGACGGGTAGTGTATGTAACCCACTGAGCGGTATTTTTCTATACGATGGAAATAATTCCAGTGTTACGTCTGTTTGTCTATGGCAATACAACAAAATGTACATTTTATATTTTCAACCTAACAATATAAAAGAAGCCCACTTATTTTAAATTTAATACAGAACTGCAAGAAGCTTATCTCTGTATTACTTCAATTTTTTTCCACATACTCACTAAACATTTCTTCACAAATTTTATCGAACCGTTCACCCCAAGGTCTAGAAGAGTTCTATCAGACACAACTTATAAATTCAATCATGTTTTTTGCAAGAATGCTAGACGCTAAAAGTTGAATAGAGAAAGTCAATCTTGATTTTTCCAGGTTTTTTCGATACATTGTGCCAAACATATTTCAGTCATTCTTAGAAGAGGTTAATTGAAATCATTTTAAAGATCGTCAATTAACTCTCAAGCTAAGTATACAGTTCCAATCAAGAAAGATAAGAAATTCTGCTGAGGACGGTCAAGACATTTTCTACAGTGACCTTCATTTGAAATGACATTTCATTTCATCTGCAAACTTTTCTAGACCATGCTTTTCTTGACTATATCTGGCAAAAAAAATCTCACGCTTCGAGATTAGTGATTACTTTTCTTTTCAGGTACATAGTCCCCATTAGGGATGAAATTCTTGAGCAATCGACGAAATTCTAACAGAAAATTCTGTTAAATCCCTGAAAAAATCAGAGTTTCGTGAAGAAATTCTGGCAGTTGTCTTTACAAAGTATACATGAAGAAATACTTCAAGTTATCTCAAGATTACATACTGGGTACCCCTGTTGGTTTGACCACATTTAATACAGTCAACTCTCCCTAACTCAATATTGAAGGGACCATTGAGTTCACGCCAACAAATTTTGTTGTATAATCTACCGAATCCATGGTAGAATTAAGAACTGCACCAACGATTTTCAACCGACTACAAAAATCTGTTAAGTTTACTATAATCTGGTGAAAATCACTGAGCAGTGTAGTAAATTTGACTATGTCCATAGTAGCATCCACTACAAAGCAATGTATTTCAATCCATGACACCCACCGTACAACACAGTGTGGTCAACAGTATGATGCTAAACTTCTCAAATCAAGAATGTTTCTAGTCAAAAATACTAGAACTCTGGTTAAATCAACAGAAGAAATTTTCTTGTGTAGTGATGTTGACTATGTTTTGGTAGAGTTAACAGATTAATGTAGTCGGTTGAAAATCGTTGGTGGAGTTCTTAATTTTACCTTGGATTCAGTAGTTTCTACAATAAAATTCATTTCAGTGTTGAGAAAGTGTTAGTATGAGAGGAAACGAAAACCACGACTCATAACATTTATACTGCCCGTAAAAGCATAACTGTCCCATATTGATTTTCGACACCAACACCTTTTTTCATCGCAATATTCATATTTTGACATATACTTCACGATACATATAAAAAAATACACACTTTGTTTGAAAATGTTGTGGAAAAATATGAAGTTCGTGCAGTCCCTTTGTGAAAAATAAAGGCATGACAGTCTCTATATGAACTTACACTCAGAAACACGGGTAGTCACAGAATTACTAAATTTTAGTGAATAATGACTATTTTCTATCTGCCCCTCGTTCATTCTGTAGGGAATTGTATTCCTGTTTGTCATTTCACCTGGGCTGAAGCATCGCTAAGCCAAACGTGACAAGCATGTCAAGCCAAACGTGACAAGCCTTACAAAAATTTCGGAGGACTCATACAAAAAACGTGACAAAGGGAGGGGAGGGGGTCAAAAAAGTTGAAATTTAGCGTGACATAATTTGTGTACCATCCCTTTTATACTTTTCCCTTATAGTAAAGGTTTAAATCTTTCAATTGACACCAGAAGATCTCTTTTAGGAGGTTTGCGGTGATTTTTTTTTTCAGTCAGGTAGTCAGTCCACTATTGGCATAATTTTTCAAAAGCATCAGGCGGAAACTCTTCCAAAATTCATAATAAAAATACCTCCAGAGTTTTATAAAAAATATTCACTAAAATAAAATTTTTAATCTCTTATGTCAATGGCACAGACAAACAGTTACAGTTATTTCTGGAATAAATAACAGCCTAGAATCTCAGTATTTTGGGGCCTTCCTTAGCGGAGTGGTTAGAGTCCGCGGCTACAAAGCAAAGCCATGCTGAAGGTGTCTGGGATCGATTCCCGGTCGGTCCAGGATCTTTTCGTAATGGAAATTTCCTTGACTTCCCTTCATCGTACCTGTCACACGATATACGAATGCGAAAATGGCAACTTTGGCAAAGAATACTCTCAGTTAATAACTATGGAAGTGCTTATAGGAACACTAAGCTGAGAAGCAGGCTCTGTCCCTGTGAGGACGTTTATGCCAAGAAGAAGAAGAACAATCTCAGTAAAAGTGAATGGTGGATTTCTGAGAGCAGGTTTTAGAAAATTCAAGGAGCTCGAATTTGTTTGAAGAAATATGAACTTGACCTCTTATACCTGAATAAATATTAGAAATTTTAAAGATGTGGTGAAGGGATTGCTGATGGAAGTTTTAAAATATTTTTTGGGGGAACTCTTAGAGGAATGTTTTAATGAAAATTATTTGAGCTTAAGACAAAATATCCACAGATTCGCGGAAATCATGAAAAAGTATAATGACTAAAAATCCATGAAAAGTACGAAATTCATACAAACCATGATTACTGCGACGGATATTATATCCGTGGAACCAAAACATGTTGGCAGGCCCCCTTCAGAAAAATTGGCCAATGGCATTGCGGGACTTCTTTATGTGCCATGTACTTTGCAAAATGAAAAGCAAATCATCCATGGATCAGGTTTTAAACATTTGTTGTAAAAACACACCTGACCTGATTTGTTGGTCCAAAAGAACTCGATTTTCTGTTAATCATGTTCAATAATTGAATTACTTGGTGTTACTTAGTTGTGGCGCGTATCTAATACTTGTATTACTTACTTTTAAGATGCTGGGAACATCCTGGATTTTCTCCTGATTTTGAAAGACTTGAGCTGTTGGAATCATCCAACGAAAATTCTGAGGAAAGTTCCAAAGGATCTGTTTCAATGTCGAGGAACGAATATCGATCCAAATGAGATTTTGAAGGTAAATTTTTATGCGGAACGATGTCAGCATGTAACCACAGTCGTTTTCGTTGGCTATCATTCTCGGACTTCACATTAATACTCCGGTAATCGTTTGGCTAAAACTGAACAGGAGAATGCTTTATAAATTGAACGCAAATACACAACAAAAGTACTTACCTCGAAGTGATTCTCACAAACAAACAATTTGCTTGTTTCCAGCAACTTCGGCATAGGGTTTTCAACATAAATACCACATCGATTTAACCACATCCTTCTGATCTCTAAGTTTTTCGGAACCGAGAAAAAATGCACATCTGGTGACTGTTTTTTAGTTCGGTTGCAATTTTTCACCGCACAAGCCATTTTGCAATCATTCGCATACTGTTGAACGTAAACATAAACAATCTGTTTATGGAGAAGCGGGAGAAACAACCGAGAGCAAAACAACCATAGTTTTTCATCATGGATGTTGTCTTTTTACTACGATTGGGGTCGCTCTATGTGAGGTTTCCCTGACCGTGTTTAAAAAATATTGAAATACAAAAAAAAAATTATAAGGATATTGAGCTATGAAAAAATATTTTTTAATTGAGATACATGTTTTTACACCATATTCCATCGATTGATGCTGAAAACAACATAGGGCTTTAGGACCCTATTGATGGAACGTTTAGCCGCGACCATTGGGATGGCTGTCCATGTCTGTCTTTGTATTTTCTTCGGAAAACTCTCGGCATCTGAAATAAAATCCGGTAGTATTAGCCATACCATGGTGTTCATATTACCCCCATCTCGAGTGGGTCATTTTACCCTCAAAGAATCAACATCTTCAAATCATTTGTTTTAAGATTGTAGAACATAAAAATACTTTCAATTTACTTCTACTTATCATAAATACTTTAAAGATATGATGTGCTAAGCAGTTCAATGAATTTTTGATGGTGTTAGTCATAAATACTTTAAATTCCACGAGTAAAAATTTACATCATATGAGAAAACGGAGAGACGTACTTTGTTTTTATTTATTTTCCAGAATTTGACAGTTCTAGACCGTGAAAGAGTTATCGAAATAGTTCCTTAGTCGGAGAATTAAGGATGGTGCTATGTTTTGCATAGGTTTATATAATAATTATCGTTAAACACAAACCTGTTCATTTTAACCCCCCCCCCCCTGTTCATTTTACCCACAGTTCCCCTATTTCTTTCTCATGTCCTCCTGTCCTTGGTTTAAGCGCCTTTGTCCGCTCTTTTTACAAAGTTCATGAACGGTCTTCCTAAAAATGAAATGTCTTAATTTTGCTTTTTTTTATCAAGAAATTATCGTACGCGCATAGAGAGAATCGTTTGTAAATATGAATATGTCATAAAGCAGGAAACAATCTCACCAAAAATTGAAGTGTTATCTGCATTCTTCAATAAAAGAGCATTTCATCGCTCTTAGCAGTCTTTTTTCACTTTTCACACTATTCATTGGGATTTGCAGGTTTTCTGGTTACTTCCACTTGTTCAATTTAATTAACGTGGAGACGAGAAAATAAGTGACCAAAAGTTTGAGTCCCAACCTCTCGCTTGCGCTGCATGCTACTCTCTGCGAATGATCGAGCTTTTTTTACGCACACTTCAGGAAAAATAACACTTACGAATATGCTTTTTTCCAATTTCTCATCGTAATAGGCTGATTTTCATCACGGCAATCTGTCATGAAACGGCCTACTTTCCTGCACCGAAGTATGTAGTGCGGGAATAATCATTACGCAACTGTAACCAGTGATGTAAAGATTCATTACGCAACTGTTTTGAGTTGCGTAATGAATCATAACACAATAATTTTTCAGAATTTGTAAAATGATGGTGAATGCATTCCGATATTATTTCTGATATTCTCAAGTGGTCTTCTACGAAATTGCAAAAAAATGTTGTACCGTAATCCGGGGTATCATTGATCAGCGGGGTTACATTGATCGGAATGACTCACCTTATCAAAAGTTCGTATTATCATTTATTGATGAAAAATTTCCAAATCATGAATGGTGCTTCTCTTTCTTATATTCATAAGCTAATAAAAGTTAACATTTTTGTGAAAATTGCGTTTACCTTATGCGTAAATTTGTCAACTTTTCGAAATTAGGTTTTTCATTGTTAAGTATGAGACAACCGAAGATTCATGTCTCACATAAGTTCTGCAAACGATATAAGCAAGCGAAATGTGGTTCTTACTAAATTTTCAGTATTACCGAACGTTGTTTATATTGGTGATCAATGTTACCCCATATCAACTAAATCAAAAAATCGTATAAAACATTTTTTTTTTTAACATGCTTAAATCTTTCAATAAACAAAATACAGTATATAGTCACGAGCTATGGATGGCAGTACTTGTTTTAAAAATATAGAACCTGCAACATTTTCATTTTCAAACGAAATATTGCGTTCGTATATTACCCAGGTAACATAGGTAGCTGAATGAGCCTATGCATGCTATAAAACGTATGACTTTTACTGTGCGCTCTGTTTTCATGTTTCCCGTGAGAGAGAGAGAGCGAGACAGCACCAACACACGGTGCACAGTAAAAGTCAAAAGAATAAAAGAATTTATGGCACGTACAGAGGCTCATAACAGTTTATTCAGCTGGAAAGAGGCTTTGTAAACTAAATTTTAGCTGAACAAGCTGTCGTTCAGCTACCATTGTTACTTGGATAGTAGGTATTTCGTGTGAAACTTGTAACCAAAGGAAGTCAAAGGAGTTTCCATTATAAAAATATTGTGGACGACAGTCCTGTAATCAAACTTGGAAACCATTAGTAGGGCTTTGTTTTGTAGCCAAAGACATTACCACAAGGTAAAGCAAGGACTTTTCTTACTTTAAAACTTCATTTTACATGGCCGTACGGTTGTTTCTCACACTCCACGAAATTCCTCACTCAACTTCACATGATTCCCCCCCCCCCCATTCTTATGTTCATGTTTACTGAAAGAGCTCAATTTGGCACTTTATTTACAATTTGCATGCAAATTTCAAATCGTCGCCTTTTCATATCACCTTTGTCACTTCGTTACTCCTTCAGTGACAGCAAAAGCCCAAAAAAATCAGAACGTTCGAACTGAAAAGTACATCGCAATTTAAGCGTTTCCTGATGCGATAGAAGGAACCTTTCGTTGATAAGCCACTTTTTTCTTCACACTTCCAACGGCCGTAACAGCGGGGCACACAACGTGAGAAAGCCTGTCAACGTTACAGAACCAGAAGAGGAACGAACCTCGGAGAAAGCGTTTTCGATCATTGAGATTTAGCACCACTCGTAGAGTAAGGTGGGGCAACAGTTTCTTTTTAAGATTTCAAACTCAATTCGAATTTTTTCATGTAAGAGCGGAGAGAATTATTTTGACAAAAGTTTGTTCTGTAAAATTGAAGCCTATATGGTGAAGATACTCTGGAGTAGCTTTCCATGAAAATATTTTTTTATCTATATTAACGAAATTTTTAGCCCTGTGCAATTAGAATTACATCTCGGGATCACCTTTACTTTCCTTCCGAAGGTAGTCATCACTATAACTTTTTTGTCATAAGCGACTATCTCGAGGATGAGATTCGATCCCAGGTCCTCGGCGTGAGAGGCTTGTGTTCTAACCACTACACCAGGCCCATTCCCCTTACAGAAATACTATTTATTTCACTAAGCTCGAGTTTTCACCCGACCTCACTCTATAGACGACAACGATGGAGACACTTTTTTTTGCGGAGTTTTGAAATTTTCACTTGAATGGTTATTATTTCACAAACCATCGCTGATTCGATCTTGAGTATAGCTGCTACCGGAAAAGGGTTCGTTGACACTTTGTTTGACATTGCTTGTTCCTTGCCATCATCGGTGGAAGTCAAACCCAAGAGAGAGAGAGAGGGGAGGTTTTTGTTGCTTCGGAAGTTGCTCGTTTTTCTGTTTAGCGAAAAGATTATTTTCCATTACATCGCAAACAGGGAAACGAAAGGATTGTTCCCCTCTATTGGCAGATGCAATAAGTAGTCCCCCCCCATTGAGAAGAATGGAAATGCCTGAATAATGGATTAAAGTGGCCATATGAGTTTCCATTTTTTTAAGGTTTTTGGTAAATGAGGTTGCAAAGATTTTCGTTTAAAATTTTTATTATTGTTTTCGACATTTGTTCCAATGTTTCAACATTGGATATTCTATGTAACTCATTAGTACTATACAGGAGAGGGTGCTTTCTGTTAATAAGGCGATAAAGACATTTTACATGGGGACGGACCTGGTGTAGTGGTTAGAACACTCGCCTCTCACGCCGAGGACCTGGGATCGAATCCCATCCCCGACATAGTCACTTATGATGTGAAAAGTTATAGTGACGACTTCCTTCGGAAGGGAAGTAAAGCCGTTGGTCCCGAGATGAACTAGCCCAGGGCTAAAAATCTCGTTAATAAAGTCAAACCAACCAACATTTTACATATTTGTTACTTTTGGCTTGAATGCCCTCAATTTGATTTTTGAAAGTTAAATTCTTATCTTGCATGGCCCCTAGATACTTAACTTCATCTGACCAATTTATTGGAGCTCTTCTAATCGTAACAACATTTTTACTTGAAGATTTGAAGTAAAAAGCTTTTGGTTTATGTGGCAATATTGTCAGTTAAATTATGAAAGAATTAGAAGAAATCATCCATTTCTGCAAGTATGAAGAAAATATATCCAAACTTTTTTACAATCTACTAGAGATGACACGAAGGCTTCGTCCTTTGGTGGAGAGGCCTGTGTTATCCGCAAACAAAGATTTTTTATATCCCTGAGGTAACTCAGGTAAATCAGATGTGAAAATATTGTATAATATTGGTCCCAAAATGCTGCCTTGAGGATTTCTTTCAGACCTGGAGTTCTGATAATTGACCTGAAATATACGATATGACAGATAACTTAGAATTATTCTAACAATGTATGTTGGAAAATTGAAGTTTTTTGAATTTTATAATCATGCCTTCATGCCAAACACTGTCGAATGCTTTTTCTATGTCTAGAAGAGCAGGACGAGTAGAATAGCCTTCAGATTTGTTGGAACGGATCAAATTTGTTACACGTAATAGTTGATGATTGGTCGAATGTCCATGGCGGAATCCGAACTGTTCATTGGCAAAAATTGAATTTTCGTTGATGTGGGCCATCATTCTGTTCAAAATGACCTTTTCAAAAAGTTTACTGATGGAGGAAAGCAAACTGATTGGACGATAGCTAGAAGCTTCTGCAGGACTTTTGTCTGGTTTTAAAATTGGTACAACCATAGCATTTTTCCAATTGTAAGGAAAAAATGCCAACTGAAAACATTTGTTAAGTATATCAACTAAGAATGATAAGCTACTTTCTGGAAGTTTCTTGATTATTTGGAATTGCCAAGTCATCTTTATTTATATGCAATGAAATCCGTTAAAATTTGCATATATCTTTAAGATCTGATATTCAACATTATAAATAAAGAGTTTTTGACCGTTTATAATGTACCGGCTGTGGCAACTCGGACCTAATGCCCAGACGAACCGGCTATAGATTTGTTGCGTTCTAAACCGTTTCATTTCTCGAAAACTAGAGATCAAACACAACAGTTCACTAAAACGCATTTCCATAAGCTTGGCACAAATGTTTAGATACAAATTGGCCACTTTATCGTAAATTTGAGGTGTTCCGCGACCCGAAAATGGACATTTGGAGGATCAATCAAATGCGGGAAACATGGTTTGCGAAATCAATTGTTTCTCAAAAGGTTTACACTGATACGATTTTCTTAAAATTTCTTGATAAAGTGGCCTCATTATAGCCGAATCCGGAAATTGACTGTGACTTGAAATTTGCCTACCTCCAAGGGCAAAAACGCACAGCACCCTTTTCACACGACCTGACCCAGTGATCCACCGGAATAACTCCGGCCACAGGATTATTTCCGAGCCACTTTTCGTAACTAGATATGTGTACGACTATGCTGACAAATAATGATTGAAATTCGTTATGTATTCGCTGAGCGGTGAGAGTTTTAGTTTATTTTCTTTCATTCAGGCCTACACGGATTAACCCTTCCATTACCAACCCCCCTAAACGAGTGTTGAAAAAAAAGCGTTTTTGGGCTGTAACTTTTTTTTTTTTGATATTTATAAACAAAATTTTGACAAAAGAAGCGGATATCCTTCTAGTTTGAGGGCTTGGACAGAATTTTAGGATTGGCCACTTGGTTCCAGAGTTATTCTGGAATCAAAATTTGTGAATTTGCAATATGAAATCAGCTGATTATTCACAATTCTTAGCTCTGTAACGATGAGGATGGATATCTACAAGGCCATCATAGTCACTGCATGCCGCGGATCACAATTTCCGGATATTCCGGGGAACTGGTTCCGGTGCCATTTTTGGAAGCGAGTAAATACTATCGTGCGACATATCAAACTTCATGATTTTTTAATTCATTGCATTCTATGACTGAGCTGCACAGTTCAGAACCAAGGATGGAAATCTAGTGATCATGACAAAATCAATGATACATCGCGGTTGTTTTTTATCGTGCGATCATAGCAACAACGATAAACCATTGGTCGTCAAGTCCCTACAACAAACTACGCTCCTCGAAAAATGAATCGCTCGGCATGTGTGCTAACGAACAATTGTTCGCAAACCGAATTCACAAGTTTTGGAGGATTTTCACGCTTTCACTCTTCGATATGACTTCTAGCATACCATTTTTGATCTTAAAGTCAATCGAGAATGGTTTATGCGAAAATTAACATCGTAAATCCGTCCTGATTCACATTAATCGCAACATGTTACAACATCCGACAAACGGTTTGTCCCACGATAAACAGTTTATCTGATGCTCCATATATCGGTTCAACGCGCGCGGAATGAGGTATCGCAATCATGCTTTTCCAAGAACGACGACCCTCTTAGATCATTCGAATACTGTGTTGTTTGTCTCTAGAGATGATTTTCTTCCATCCTTGACAGAACCCATTTGGCTAGTTCGGAACAGGTATCCGGGTTTTCGAGGAACCGGTTCCGGGGTTAGTCTTCCTGTTTCAATGCCGGTATTGGCTTCTGAGGGTTTTTCAAAATTTAAGATAATTTACAGAAGGGCTAAGATCAGGGTCCAATTGAGACATTTTCTTTTCTAAATTTTTGTTTCTTAATTGCGAAAATTGTTTTCTTTCTGCAGATCCTGCCACATATTTTTAATAGCAGGATCGCGATTGCGATCCTTGTTTGAAATTGTCTTCTCCTCACGTTTTTGAGACGGTTCAAGAGTTTAAGATCATCGTCTATAATCGCGTATTTACATTTTGGTATTGCAATGCCCCTGGCGTCAACAATGGAATTTGTTAAAATTTCGAGAGCATTGTAAATATCAAGTTTTGTTTGTAACGAAATGTTAACATCAAGATTACTATCGATATATGTTTCATATACATTTCAATTGACTCGAAAATTATTGCAAATGAAACTGATAGGATTGAGAAACGCTTCATGGGATATTTGGAATGTGAAATGGACATGATCAGAATCAAAATCTGCATGAGAAGTCAGTTGGCTACAAAGATGACTAGAGTCGATTAAGACCAAATCAACCGTAGAAGGGATTTTAGAAGAGGGAAAGGGCTATCAGGGTATTGATTTGAGAAATATCCTGAAGAGCACTCGTCAAATTAAATTCTGCCGTTGATATTACTTTGCGAATTACTCCATGACATTTTTTTTAACTTATTGCGAGTCAATTTCTGCAAGTCAAATTAACTTGCAGCCCAGTTCATTGCAAAAGCAAACAGGCAGCTATGTTAGTATATTTATCAAGCAGTGTTTCAACTGAAACACCTAAAGTTTCAAAAACTTTAGTTTCGAATGACGAAAACAGTTGATGTTTATACGCCTATGAATGATGATTGCAACTCCCCCACATACCCCATCAAGTCGATCATTACGATAAACAAAAAAGTGAGCATCTGTTTTGAGTTTAGATCCAGGTTTCAGGAATAACTGCTATATGTATGTTATTAGTTGTTAGAGAATTTAACAGCTCGTTCTTTTTGCCATTCATAGAACGACCAATTTAAAATATTTAAGGTACCCCGGGGCAAGTGAGAATCCGGGGTAAGTGGGGCGTTTCGTCATAGCTCAACTAGGAAAAGTTTTTCATGGGGGTATTCTTATAGAAAGTTGAAGATACAATAACAAGGAATGTATTTAGTACTAAACATATTGTTATTTTAATTACCATGTGGTTTATGTAACAGTTGTCAGTTGAGCGCCATTTTCAACTTGCATGACAAATTGTGACACGTTTCACGTCTTGCATTGACTCGCAAAATATAAGTGTGTTTTAAATCGAATTTCCATCAGTAAGCTATTATTTTTAGTATTATTACAAGCTGCTAAAGATAAACCAGTATTTTGTTTTCATTTCATATGAAATTTTCGATGGTCTATCTTACCCCAAAATATATTTGAACCTGGGGTAAGTTGGACCTATCAAAACAAAAACCAGAATCAAAAATTTTCGTACACGTTTCATACATTTTGCTAGAGAGTAGCGCTAAAACATTCAAACAAATGATTTTTATCAAAAAAGATCAACCTCAAATTACGTAATTGCATAAGAGGGAGAAGAAAAGTGTTATTATTCTTTATTTTTTAATTATTTTTTTATTTTTGAAATACGACTTCAAAATTGAACAAACACACAGCTGAAATTTGAAATGCATTGTGAGAACGATTGCTTTTCTATGTTATTTGAACTTTATTTGTTATTTTCACCAAATTAAGTAGTGATGGAAAACAATTCCATTCCCATAAGGTGGTTTTCTGCCATGCATATAAATAATAACAAAACATATTAATGATTTCGTCAATTATTGATTGTTTATGTGCTACATTTCAATAAACAACTTATAAATGATATATTTTGAACATGTTTAATTCCTCTTTACGCTTTTATTGAGGAATTTTCAGTTAATATTAAATGAGAGGTGACATACTACTATATGAAGGGTTTCTTCCTAAAACGTAACGTATTTTATGGTTGATCCCTTATGTACATCAAATATGTACTTAAAATTAAAAATCTATGACTTATCAATCCTATTTTTGTAATGGTTGACTTACTGATCGGGATTGATGCATGAAACTGGATGTGTCCCACTTGCCCCGCTTAGCGAGGTAACTGCGTCCATTGGCTCATTCTAATACTTTCTTCCAATTTCGAAATTATTCGATTAGTTTCATGCACACACCAGCAAATATGTTGCCAAAACGTGATTGTGTTGTTGGATTTGAAAAATATTTCGAAATTATTCGATTAGTTTCATGCACACACCAGCAAATTTGTTGCCAAAACGTGATTGTGTTGTTGGATTTGAAAAATATTGACATTTGAAAATTTTATTGAACAATTTGTTTGAAATATCGTTTTTTTCGTTCCCACTTGCCCCGCGGTACCTTAAATAACTATTTGAATCCATTAGAAAAACGCAGTCCAATAACAATTTGATTAGTAAATTTTACATCAACTTGGACTGCTTCAGTCATAGTGGTGGTTTTGAACATTGCATCAATCATTAGATTCAATTGTTCAGTTAGAAAATTAAAATTAGAGGCAGACATATCTCTTGAGGTGGGTACATTTGATGATTTTCCGTTAGATTTTTCGGTAGACGAAGAGGCAGAGTAGAAGTTTCCTGTGGCGACAGGGTTTTTTCCATTTGATTTGAAGCAATTAGAATGGTTACTCGTAGTATGAAAAGGGGAGGAGTTCAAATTACCTGCTACGTTATTGGCATAAGATTTTTCTTGGGTAGCGACATTCGAAATTAAAAGACTCAAACGCTATCCAACGGATAGGTATGATTCTTAATCAAGCGATCGTTAACTGAAAAATGAGCAATGTTCGATACCAGGGGAATTTCGGAATCGACCGTTATCGCAACGGACATTACCATTCATCTGCCTGGCACGTGCCTCGACGACTCGCCTACGCGAAGAGCAAGCCCAAAAATTTGACTTATGATTGCGCCCGCAATTGGCGCATATGAAATTATGGGTATTTTCCTTCACTGGACAGACGTCCTTGGCGTGAGAAGAACCTCCGCAAATCATGCATTTAGCATCCATGGAGCAATGTTTTGTACCATGAGCCCACTTTTGGCACCGACAGCATTGAGTGGGGTTTTGGTAATTTCCTCCAGGTTTCTGGAAATGTTCCCATGTCACACGGACATCAAACAAAGTCTTGCTTTTTCTAAAGCTTTAATATTATTTCGATCACTTTTGTTAAAGTGAACTAAATAATATTTTTGAGAAACCCCTTTCTGAACAATGCCTGATTGGGTTCTCTTTTTCATGATGATTACTTAGACTGGGGAAAATCCAAGTAAATTATTTATTCCACTTTTGATCTCTTCAGGTGACTTATAGTCACTTGAGAGACCTTTAAAGACGACTTTGAGCAAACGTTCAATTTTGACGTCAAAACTAAAAAAAATATGCTTCTTCTATTCAAGACGTTTGAGAAGAAGTTCGCGATCTTTAAGAGTTTCCGGCAAAACGCGACAGTCTCCTTTCTTTACGATTTGGAAGGAAACCTTGATTCCCCTAATGGAGTTCAAGATCTCCTGCCTAAATCCCCCCAATCTGGAATTACTGATCACGTTAGGCGGCACTCTTTGTTTCCTTACTTGAATCAAAAAGCCTGGCTTCGATTTGGTGTTCGGAAAATTTGCATAAAGCATCGAACTGATAGGTCATTTCGATGCAATTATTAACATTAACCATTTCACCCTAGGAAGAAAGCGCGCATTCCGAAGAAACGTCCTTTCTTCAATTTTTGCCACGTTCAGAAACAGTTTGAACTCCACTGTTTTGGAAGGAAGTTGTGAATCCAGAGATTCACCCTTCCTTTTGTTTGAGGTTGCAACCATGTTTAGTGGATAAACGAAATATGGCGTGACTTTCTAAGAGGGTTTTCCCCAAGATGGTGTCAAAGAAGGAAAACACGTATTATTTGGGTAGATGCATCGACTATTTCGTGAAAAATATCGCTTTGAAATTCAAACGCATATTGCAACACAGGTATTACCATGCCAAATATTTTCAACATTCCCCGCCTGTGAACAACAAAACTATTCCGTATCTAATTAAAATTTAATCTCAACAACTATTTATCACCACCTAGATGCACCGAAAGCGCAAAAGTTTCTCCCTCGGAAGCAACAGCATTCTTTTTGGTCTGTTGCGAACATAAATTCCACCGTCGTGGAACACCTGAGAGTTGTTTGTAGCGGGTTTTCTAACCAAGCGACGCCATAGGTAAGCTTCATTATCCCGAAAGAATCGTTGTGCACCGTTGATGTTAGGTACCTATGAACTTCTTCCTCGACTGGAGGAATAAAAAAGCACTAACCCAGACTGACGCGGCAACTCGACAAAAAAAAGCTCAACTTGATCCACCCCATCCCACTCATCACCGTAAATTAATTATTAAATCAATTAAATTTATGGCGATGAAAGCGAAAACTTCGTCGTACACCTTTAAGACGATTCATACCCTGGTGACAAAGAGTTTAAGCATTTCCGGCTAAAGGTGTGGGGTGTTCAGAACCCAGCCGACAAGGTTCAGCTAGATTTGTAGCGAAAGTGAACCAGCCTACTCGAGTAGGGAATGAAAACTAATGAAAATTTAATTTTGATGTTGTGATACAATCGTATATGATAATATTTTGATCGAGTCAATGGCAATCAGGACAAAATTTAACACCAAGCTCGTTGCGCTCCACGCCTTCTTGTACCAACCGGATCCGATGTGAACACCATATTTTCAGGGTTGCTGTCCGACATTCTAGCAATATGCACTACCCATCGTATCCTTCCAGCTTTGGCCACCTTCTGGATACTGGGTTCGCCGTAGAGTTGGGCGAGCTCGTGGTGCATCCTTCGCCGTCACACACCGTTTTCCTGCACACCACCAAAGCTAGACCTAAGCACACGACGTTCGAAGACTCCAAGTGTTGCAAGTTCTCCTCGAGCATCGTCCACGTTTCATGCCCGTAGAGATCTTGTGCGTTTTGAACAACGTGCATTTAGTGTGGAGTGATGTGCCTCCGTAGTTCACGGCTAACGTTATTGTCAGCCGTCAGCAAGGATCCAAGGTACACGAACTCGTCGACCACCTCGAGCGTATCACCGTCTATCGTAACATTGTTACCTAGACGAGCCCAGTCACGCTCGGCACCATCAACTAGCATGTACTTTGTCTTGGTCGCATATAGAACCAGTCCAACTTTCGCTGCCTCGCGTTTCAGGCGGGTGTACAGGTCTACCACCTTTTCATATGTTTGACGGACAATGTCCATATAATTCACGAAGCAAACAAATTGACTAGATCTCGTAAAAATCATACCCCGTCTGTTAAGCCTGGCTCTCTGCATAACACCCTCTAGCACAATATTGAACAACAGGCATGAAAGTCCATCACCTTGTCGTAGCCTCCGGCGAGATTCAATCAAACAGGAATGTTACACAATTTTGCACACCTTCCATCGTTGCTCTTATCAGTCTCGTGAGCTTCCCGGGAAAGCTGTTCTCGTCCATGATTTTCCATAGCTCCACGCAGTCGATACTATCGTATGCCGTCTTGAAATCGATGAAAATGTGATGCGTTGAGACCTGGTATTCACGACATTTTTGGAGGATTTTCCGTACAGTAAAGATCTGGTCCATTGTCGATTGGTCGTCAACAAAGCCGGCTTGATAACTTCCCACGAACTCGTTTACTACAGGTGACAGACGACGGAAGATGATCTGGGATAATACTTTGTAGGCCGGATTTAGAATGCTGATCGCTCGAAACTTCTCACAATCTAACTTGTCGCCTTTCTTGTAGATGGAGCATTCCCTTCCTTCCACTCCTCCGGTAGCAGTTCTGTTTCCCAGATTGTGCCTATCAGCCGGTGCAGACAAATGCGTTGAGCACCGAGATTAAATATACTAGTAAATCTTAAAAAAAATAACGATATAATTGGATTTCATTAAACAGTATGAAGCACTCAGTTCACTCTGGCTGAACAAAAATTGAAAAATATGGTTCTTGGTTCGGTATGGTTGAATGTGTTTCACAGTTTTCAACAACACAAGTAAAATTGGAGGCAAATGATGTTTATCATCACCGTGCGTGTTGGGATCCATGTCACAAGTGTTTATGGGAAGGATTCGTATGTATTGAAACAAGGTTCTCACGTGTTCATACATAGATCCTAATGATCGAAGAAAACCATGAATTCGCTCTGCCAAAGCGCACCAAGTTGCTCCCATTCGGTACACGTTTCCTGATCAAATTCACAGTTCAATGCGTGAAGTGTTCACTAGGAATGACTATCATTTCAGATGTACATTGCCCTGCTGATGTTTTACTGCAATATAAAAATAACCACAGAATCTAAAAGTTGTTTGATTTCCAGCACCATCGGATAGGACATCAGAAAAAAAGTTTCGTCGGGATTTGAACTCGTGCCTTCTGAGTGGTAATCTAGTGTGCTACCACTAGGTCATTTTCACTTCTTGAAGGAGTGGCGTAAACTTGAATCAAGTAATATGCACTTTGTCTGACGGGGTTTGATGGCGATAATGCCATTTTATGAACAACTAAAGCGCACCAAGTCCACCTGAGTTGTTCACACAGTATCAGATTAAATTAATTCGTTTTTTCATTACGGCTACTGTATGGTTTGATAAACATATTCTATAACAAGCAATTGCAAGTATTTATTGCATGTAAATGCCTCTACTTCATGTCTTAATGTGATTTTCAGATAAACAGTACTTAGTGCGGTGTGGCTGGATAAAATTTCAAAGAAAATAGATCAACGCTACCAAAACAATACTAAATTTTAATGAATCAATTGGTGCCCAATTTCACTGGCCTCTGTTTCTATGAGTTGCTTGGAATGGATAAATTGCAAGAATATAGAAGGAAATGGGAAAAATAAAGCTTTACATCTGAAAAATGAATTCCCTCTGATGACGTGCGTTGGTTTATGGTTCACTCTGGCTGAACAAAATTACAGTTTTACGTGTCCTTCCAAACAAAATTTGTGAACTAATATTACAAGAGATTGTTCAAATCACTCGATATTTTTATGGTAGAGAGATTATGATTATTTAAGTCCTTTGGTGTAAAAAACTCAATTTAGCAGAACCCCGACCAATTCTAGTGCATGAGGTGACGCCTACAGAGTGGTAATGGCTAAGACCAAAGGTGCCATAGCGCCCCAAGAGAAGTCGCCCGAGTTGCTGCGATCGATAATCGATGTACTCTTCCCGCACCATCCCACAAGCCCATGGCCCCCAGCGCCGTATGCGGCAGATGAAGGAGAAGAAGTGGCGAGAGTGACGAACGAAGAGCTGGCAGAAATCGTGAAATCATTCGCGTCACACAAGGCACCTAGACCCAATGGTATCCCGAAAGTTGCGTTAAAATCGGCAGTGACTGCGGATCCAGATATGTTCGGAACCACGATGCAACGCTGCATTGATCAAGGAATCTTCCCCGATGTATGGAAGCAACAGAAATTGGTGCTACTACCAAAGGCGGGGAAACCACCAAGTGACCCGTTGGCGTATAGACCTATCTGTCTACTAGATATGACGGGCAAGTTATTCGAAAGGTTGATTCTCGACAGGCTTGTACCGTATACGGAGAGTGCGGACGGCCTGTCCAACAATCAGTATGGATTCAAGAAAGATAAATCTACTCTGGACGCTATCCAGTCGGTCGTTCAGACAGCTGAGGTGGCAATCGAGCATAAAAGGAGCGGCATTCGTTACTGAGTGGTTGTCACTCTGGATGTGAAGAATGCGTTCAACAGCGCAAGCTGGGAATCAATAGCACAAGCACTTCACCGCCTCAAGGTACCGGAGCAGTTGTGTGCTTCTAGAAAACTATTTTGATGGTAGGATTCTACTGTATAACACAAAGGAGGGGCAGAAAAGCGTTCGAATTACCGTGGGAGTACCTCAAGTTTCGATCCTGGGCCCGATGTTATGGAATGCGATGTACGATGACGTACTGAGGCTGCCCCTTCCGACGGGTGTTAAGATTGTTGGCTTCGCTCGGCTTCACTAGCCACGTTGAATATGCCTGCAAAAGGGCATCTATGGCTATAGCGGCGCTTTCGAGGATGACTTCTAACAGCTCTACTGTAATTGCCAGTAAACGCAAGCTACTGACAAGCGTGGCCCTATCCATACTAAGGTATGGAGGACCAATCTGGTCAAAAGCGCTTAGAACGAGCAGAAACCTAAAGCATTTGGAAAGCACGTATAGGATAATGTGCTTAAGAATAGAAAGTACATACCAGACGGTATCTAAAGAAGCCATGTGCATCATAGCCGGGATGACGCCCATCGGGCTCATCATCATGGAAGATGTTCAATGCTTCAACCAAAGAGGTACCAGAGGAGTCCGCGACATGTGTAAAGAGGAAACGCTCAGAAGTAAGCAGCATAAATGGGATAACTCAACTAAGTGTAGATGGACCCATCGGCTAATACCAAATGTGTCAGATTGGTATGAAAGAAACCATGGGGAAGTGAACTTTTGTCAGGACATGGTTTCTAAAGACGGTACCTGCATAGGTTCGTGCACTCAGAATCTCCTGCGTGCCCCAATTGTGCTGGTGTGGAGGAAACAGCGGAGCATGTCGTTTTCGATTGCTTCCATTTCATTGTTGTGAGAGGTCGCATGCTCGTTACATGCGGAGGGGACTCGTTCCCCGACAATATAATAGAGAGAGAGTGTACGGATGCCGAGCGCTGAAATGCAGCAACTACGGCTGTCACTCACATTATGTTAGAATATCAGCGTCTATGGCGTGCCGACCAAGAGTTGGCTGCAGAGGATTAGCCCTGCCGAGGCTGGTCTCTTTTAACATTGTTTAAGTCGGCTAGGATAAGCAGTTTGCCTAGGCTACTTCTGCTACATGTGTTGTGCTACATGCACTGGCGAAGAAATACCGTAAGGTGGTTCCGGGGAGATAAGGGTCTGAGGCCAAGGTTCATGTCGATGCACTATACACCACTTGAGCAATTCACACGCAACGTTTCTAAAGGACCTTGTTCCGTACGGAACGTGCAGAAAACCCACGAGAAGAAATAGTTAGCCAACGAAGCACTACCCGCATTAGCAACAGAAACGACGACAACCGCAAACACAGCCGAATTACAGAACTCACACATTTTAAGCCCCCAATGAGTCCCACCCTAACGACGCCGCTGAGAGTGTGAGTTCCTTCCACGACTGTGAGTGTCATCCATGAGTGCCGTTGAGCGATCCCCGCCGTCATCATCGTCATCATCATGGTGCTCACCACAGCGACAGCGTGTGCGTCTCGAACATTCCACGCGCATCGAGAACACGTGTCGCGCTAGCTCAAGAACGTCCGAGAAGGACTCAAATCCGGTACAAATACACGGAGGGAATCGCGTACCGGTTTTGATTTTATCGCCGCGAAGTATAATTCGAGTGTTGTATCCAAAAGTGAAGTGTAACAAGTGTAAAGTAATAGAAAGTGCAGAGAATAAAGTACAATGTAGTGTGTAGTAGTGTCAAGTAGTGGTGTGTTTCCTTTCATCCGCCCGAAATACAGTCCACTACGACCCGACCGGAATTGGCCACGGTTAACGCGCCAACAGACCTATCTAACATTAAGAGGCTCTCTTTGTTTACTTTCTCTTTAATCAATAACTGAGTCACAAGAACCTCTTCTGTTGCATTTTTGTATGAAACGCTAGTCAAGGTAATTGCCTTTCGATCTATAGTGAAAAACTTCCCAAAAGCTTTAGTGTTACACTGTAATAATCGAAAGAGAGCGAGAGAGGAGAGAATCTCTCATTTGTATATAGGTCCTTTAGTAATGTTTAGTGAGAATTCAAAAAGAATTGCTGAACTACAGTGCGTGGGCTGGTTTTAGCGGGTCGTCGTTGGTGCGTCATCCTCGCATTCCCTAAGTTACCTTCTCAGGGGATCTGTTTCCAGATTTAACCCTTGTAAAAAAAAAAAACAAAAAAAGGGCATACCAGGGTGACCGTCGGCACCATACGTTGTTAACGATGGAGAGTTTTGGGCGCAGATAGTGGTCAGAATCGATGTTAGTGCCACGATAGGTCCTGATGCCGATAATGTCTGAGAAGTGCCGTCCATCAATCAGAACGTGGTCGATTTGCAGACCCACCATCTGTTTATTGATTTCAAGGCAGCGTACGATTTAGTTGAAAGAAATGAGCTGTCAGATAATGTCTGAGCATAGTTTTCCGGCGAAACAAATTAGGCTGATTCGTTCAAAGCTGGATGGTTCGAAATCAAGCCAGACCAAGCGTGACAAGCCTTACAACATTTTCAAAGAACCCATAGAAAAAGTGTGACAAAACGGGGGGAAGGGGGTCGAAAAAGTTGAAATTTAGCGTGACATAATTTGTGAACCATCCCTTTGCCGAACATGCTGAGTCTCTAGAACGTCAGAGTGAAATTTAGATTGTGGCGCTACCTATGCGAACGACTTACGAACTATCCATTTATGTTAGTAGATGGTCCTCGTTGTTACAAATAACTTTGCCGAAGTCACAATATGCCGGAAGTGCATCGTTACCAAGTTATTGATTTTGTTCCGCCAGATTACGTCCCTGGCCTATAGTGCATAAATTCTGCCAAAGGAAGTACATGGTTGCAGGTAGAGATAGCGATAGTCCTAGTGATGTTGGTGCTACGGTAGATGGGGAAGTGTTTGAAGTTTTTGAAGAGTTTGTTTACCTTGGAACACTTGTGACATGTGACAATGATGTTTCCCGCGAATTGAAAACGCGAATTGAGGTTGCGAATAGGGCCTTTTATAGATTACGTAACCAGTAGATTTTGCAACTTGCAAATTGAAATAAAATTAACCCTGTATAAACATTAGTGTGGGACAACATTTAGATTCTCACTCCAGTCCACTTTTTTGATTGCATTTAGGTCCCATACCAACTGTGCAAAATTTCAGCTCGATCGGAGAAACTATATTTTAGCGCCAGGCGTTCAAAAAAATCGCCAGAGGTCGCCAATTGACCTCTATAAAAATTCTGAACGCAGACCTGGATAGGTATTCTTACGACGAAGAATATTTCTGAAGACCCCGAAACAATCCGACTCTTGCGAAAAAAGTTGTTCAATGAAAACCTATTGGCAAGGCGACGTTGATTAACACGTAAAGGAATAACAATAACAACAAAATCGGGTTAAATTTCCGAATAGTCTATGCTTAATAACTTTTTTTTCACAAGTATCGGATTGCTTTGCGGTCTTCGGCAATGTTGTTCATCGTAGAAATACCTATCGAAATCTGTGTTCAGAATTTTTATAGAGGTCAATGGGCGACCTCTGGCGATTTTTCTTTGCAATAGTAAGTTTTCCCATAGTAAATCCCATACAAACTTTAAACGGCTGGCGCTGAAATATAGTTTCTCCGATCGAGCTGAAATTTTGCACAGTTGGTATGGGACCTAAATGCAATCTAAAAAGTGGACTGGAGCAAGAATCTAAATTTTTCAAATAACCGTGTCCCAGGCTAATAAACATTGATTCTTCCGGTGGCTCTTTATAGACACGTGGAAGTTAAAAGAGGCAGACTAGAAAGCCTTCGATGTTTTTGAGCGCTAAGTGCTGCGGACAGTGCTCGATAGTAATCTATATAATGGTGTGTGGCGCAAACACAACAATCACGAGTTGTTGTTCTTCTTTTTCTTGACATTACGTCCTCACTGGGACAGAGCCTGCTCCTCAGCTTAATGATCAATGAGCACTTCCACAGTAATGAACTGAGAGCTTTGTCAAAGTTATTATTTTCGTATTCGTACATCGTGTGGTAGGTATGATACTTCATGCCCAGGGAAGTCAAGGAAATTAAGAAAAGATCCTGGACCAATTGGGAATAGAACTTAGAACCTTCAGCATGTTTTTGCTTTCTAGTCGTGGGCTCTAACCACTCGGCCAAGGTAGGTCCCCAGAGTTGTATGAAGGTATTAAGATGCGAATATTATTAGGCGTGTGAAATATAGCAGACTTCAGTGGGCTGGTCAATTTGAGTGAATTTTGGAAGAAAGAATTGCGAAAATAATATTCATCAGAGAACCAGGGTAGAGGTAGACATCGTGGAAGTCCACGAATACGCGGGCTGTACGAAGAGGAAGAGGAAATGTCATTTGCTTTTCACTCTCTGCTTGGATCGCATCTCAGCAAGCATCAAGTCGGCTTGCTCTGACCGGGCGTGCTTCTCAGGCACAGACATCGATAGCAAAGGACCCCTGTCTTGCTTCGCTCAAATCAAACTGACCGTCGACCGACGGAGAAGATACCATCCGAAGCCAAAGCCATCACCGCTACCGCCATCAATAAGAAAAAGAGGAAGCAGTCCACAGGAGAATGAGTAAGTTGTGGTTGCCATCGAAACCCTAAACGAACGGAACGGGTCCTCCCTGCAGTTGATCGAAAAAAAACATCGGCGAAAACTACAACCGCGATGGCGGCAAGATTGCAAGATTGGCAAAAGTGAAATGAAATCCAGGGAAACTGTGGCTGTAGCTGGCATCCGAGAAGGAGGAGGAGAAAAAGAAGGCAATTCCTAAGCAAAACCCCACCAAGTTTCAAAGACCGCCGTGATGAAGAAGACCCCGAAGAAGCCGCCACCGTAAACCTCATCGGGCGAGGAAGATTTCAACCAGTGCGCCGTCAAAATGTGTCCGTGTTCCTTGAATTCAACAGTTCAATCAGCCCTTTTCAGGGTCAACAAATGTGTTCTAAAGAGTTATTGCTATGTGCGTTTGGAATGCAAATATCAAATGTGGGAACACCAAATGCGGTAAGATTTTTCAACAAGAAAGGCGAAGTCAACTATTGATTTTCTTTGCTGGGTTGGCGGTGATATTGATCATGGTTGCTAAGTATCCTTCGGTAACTTTGTGTTACCGCGTTTGAAGCTCAGTTAGACTGGATTACCACCTCAAACAAGCAATATTTGTGTAATATTTTATAATGTTGCTATAATATAATAATTCTTCTCGTAGCATCATACAATATCTGAATTGTTATGCATAATTGACAATGGCCAATAGGGGCCTTCCTTAGCCGAGTGGTTAGAATCCGCAAACATTAGCTTATGGGCCATAGAAGGTATTCTTGTCATAAATCTATCCATATTTTGTGTTTCAGCTTGGTATGAATTCTTGTCCAACTAACCCACCCGTTTCAGACAATCAATTTTAAAACTGGCATAATTAACAATGGGTAAATATTTAGACACAAGTTCGATCATCAAAATTGTACTTAATTGTTTGATTGTACTACTAAGGTCGAACCAAAGAACTTTTGCCCCACGTGACTCTACGCATAATTTCATGTGTTTATCGTAAGTTTTGTGAAGACCAAAACAAAAAAAATCAATTAGAATTTGTAAAGATATAAAATTTTGAAGTTAAATCCTGATTGAAAGAAAATATCAGAAACTGTTATTAATTTGTTATGAAAAACTCAAATTGATGTCGTTGTGATAATATTTCAAAATCAGATTCTGCTCGGGTGGCGTTTGCTTTCATGTTCACGCTCACTGATGTATTCACTTTTCAAATGCGTTTTCAGTCCCTGTTGGATTTTCCGAAACTGTGTGAAAACAGTTGCACCATTATAACCGAAAGAGTTTCCGCCAAAATGAAGGCGTTTGCTGGGTAGCAGCCGAGCGTTTTTTTTTTCATTTCCACAAAGTTGGTGTGCAGTTAAACGAACTCAACTCTGTTCGCCGAACTGGAAAGAAGAAATATTCACTCAAGTTTTTTTTCAGGCTCCCGTAAACACTTCTGACGCAAATTAATTGAAGTAACTCAAGAAAATGAGAAAAATGTGCATCAAACCCACTTTCTTTTTATTAGTTCTAATTAAAAATATCTAGTGTTCAGCCAATGGAAACATTCGCGAGCGGCGGCAAGAAGCATCTACAAAAAAAAAATGTATCCAAGCGACAAAACGAGCTATGCTGTACTTCATGTTCGAGTGAAGTCAAACACTTGGCTATTGTGGTCGGATCAGGAATTCTTGGGAAAGGACTTTATGAGCTGCTTAAATGGAAATCGCATAGAGGGCCACCACAGGATCACGAATGAAGTTGAATGAGAATGTTATAACAGTTCAACCTTCTTCACCGAGTAGAAAAAGTCGAATGGAAAATAAGATACTGCATGTGAAACATATATATTCAAGCTCACATCAGTAGAACCGTTCGGAAGCTGGATGTGCGCATGCGATTTTACGGCGGGGTAAATTGTTCATTAGTGAACTTTGGGGGAAAAGCTCCGACCAGTAAGAAGAAACGGAATCAAAACAGAACACTTGAACATTTTTGTTACTTAGATTTTTTTAATTCCTTATGCATGGTTATCAATAACTCACTGTTTGTGTTTTATTTTAAGCTTTCTTAATGTTGCGTTGATGTTCTATAATGAAATTGGTACGTGAATTGAAAAAGTTCAACCATTTTTTTTTGTAGCAAAGGGTTTTGCTTTGTGTGATTGTAAAAAATCATCTTAAATACTTTAGAAAACTGTACTTTTCTAGAACAAATATATCAAGTACTGTAATCCGGGGTAACATTGATCATTTTTTTAGTTTTTCTTAAATTTTTCATTTCACAATACAAATGTTACAAGTTTCATATTTTTAAAACAAGTACTGGCACCCACCGCTCCTAACTATGTACTTTATTTTGTTTTTTGAAAGATTTAAACATGTTTAAATAAATGGTTTAAGTGATTTTTTGATTTAGCTGATATGGGGTAACATTGATCACCCAAGTAAACAACGTTCGCTAATATTGGAAATGTCGTTACTTACTAAAATCAAGGCCCCTGAAGCCGAATATGAAGTCCAAGCTCTTACAAGTCATTCACTTTTTGAGTTATTTCAAAATTAAAAACACCTTGAACCGCGGAATACGCCTAAAAGTAGGCAATTTCCTCAGGAAATTCTACATTCGTAATAGTAATTAGTTAATGTTGCCTAATTGAATAAACTTATGAAAGATTTGACAACGGATCGTTTTCGGCGATGCCATTTTTAGTAAGAACCGCATTTTCCTTGATCACATCGTCTGCAGAACTCATGTGAGACATGAATTTTCGGTAGTGTCAGTGAAAATGATAGAAATTATTGTTTTAAAAAGTTGACAAATTTGCGCATGAACTAAACGCAATTTTGGCAAAAACGTTGTACGCATATATCAAATTAACAGTTATACGTATCGTTTGTATTATTTGAAGTTTGTGTAACTAATTTCCTAGTGAAAATGTTGTACACAATGGACCAATGCACGAGTTCACCATGGACATAAATAACACGGCACCGCTGAAACGTCAGATCATGAACTCGTGCATTGGTCCATACCATACAAGAACTCCAATAATAGGACCGCACATAGACGCACATAGATTTGATGTTCTTATTATCCATAAGCTGTGTTAAAACTTTACCATCCATGCCCATTGAATTATTTATTTATTTGGATTTACATCAATTAGCTTGATAAAACCTCGGCAACAACATTTCGCCAACTCACTCGGTTCATGGCCGCTTCTTTCCATCCTCGACTGCGATCCATGCTCTCCAGGTCCTGGTGCACCTGGTCAATCCACCTAGCTCGCTGCGCCCCACGCCTTCTTGTTCCGACCGGATTTGTAGCGAACACCATCTTTACAGGGTTGTTGTCCGGCATTCTTGCAACATGCCCTGCCCAGAGTATCCTTCCAGCTTTAGCTACCTTCACGATACTGTGTTCGCCGTAGAGTTGAGCGAGCTCGTGGTTCATCCTTCGCCGCCACACGCCGTTCTCCTGCACGCCGCCGAAGATCGTCCTTAGCACAAGTCCTCCTCGAGCATAGTCCACGTCTCATGTCCGTAGAGGACTACCGGTCTTATGAGCGTTTTGTACATCGTGCATTTGGTGCGGGGGTGAATCTTTCTGGACCGCAGTTTCTTCTATAGCCCATAGTAGACACGACTTCCCCTGATGATGCGCCTTCGTATGTCCCGACTAACGTTGTTGTCAGCCGATCCGAGGTAGACGAACTCGTCCACCACCTCGAAGGTATCCCCGTTTATCGTGACACTGCTTCCTAGGCGGGCCCTGTCGCGCTCAGTTCCGCATACCAGCATGTTCTTTATTTTCGACTCAGTCACCATTAGCCCACTCTTGTTGCCTCGCGTTTAAGGCGGGTGAACAAATCTGCCACCGTTTCAAATTTTCGCCCAATAATGTCCATGGCGTCCGCGAAGCAAACAAATTAGCCGGATCTCGTGAAAATCGTGCCTCGACTGTTAAGTCCTGCTCTTCGCATAGCACCTTCAAGCGCAATATTGAACATCAGGCAAGTCCATCGACCTGTCGTAGTCCCCGCCGAGACTCGAACGAACTGGAGTGTTCACCCGTGAAGATCTCACGCAGTTTTGTACACCATCCATCGTTGCTCTAATCAATCTTGATAGACGACAGAAGATTATCTGGGATATCATTTTGTAGGCGGCGTTTAGGCTTCTACGATAATTTCCACATACTTTCGTATACATATTTTGTTTTTAAAACTGAAAATTAGGAATGTTTTTGTGCCCAAACTTATTTTGGTGCGTCACGTACTGGGCCGTACTTAGTGAAGAAGTTCGATTCGGTTAGAACCGGCAACAGCGTTGTTGGACACTGAACCTTTCCATACCTTGTCATTGGGTGGTATGAATAAAAAGCGTTGAACTTTACTACATGTAGCATCTACTCAAAAACAAAATCTACAATGTTTACTACACTTGGTATGAATAGTAAGCCTTTCGAACATGCAGTACGTACTGCTTTCGAACATGAGCTTTTACTGCATACGAGTAGCAGTGACTGATGCTGCACGTTAATCAAAATCCATTCAGAGTGCAGAGTGATTATGCACGTAATGAAAAATCTGTTCAGAGTGACGCTTAAAATTAATACAATCATGCATATGAAGAAAATGCATGCAATCTAATCGATTACGCGACAATTTGCACATGCAGGTACTGTAATTTGACAAAATATTTAGTGTAATTTTGCGATTAGTCTGGTATTTTCTTTATGTGTATGATTGTATGATGATGGTATCAAATAATTTTCTAAGTGGTTTTCGGTCTTCGCCAACGCCAGTGTTTAACGAATTTTTGATTTTTAGCTTAAAATCTATGAAGAGATCTTGAGATAGCAGATACCAAACTAGGAACCACATATTTCCTAGCACCAATTCTGGTGAAATCGCGGTAGAATTTTGATCCTCCTCGTGTGTTTTCTTAACGGCTACAGCACGTACACAGTAACTCTGAATGCACTACGACCTGAAAAGTTTAACAAAATTTCACCCCGAAAAGATCGTAGACCAGCTGAAACTGAACCTCCCTCAGTATGGCCTTTCTGAAAATATGCGCGTTTTCTTCGCTGTAGCGCTTGTGATAACTTGCTTTTTTATCTAAAGAGTATTTTATTTTTATTTATTATATTTATTCAATTATATTCATGTAGAGTAAGGTGTTTTCCTTATAAATTTCTACATTTGGAGGAGAATAACCACAGTTAAATGTAAACAAAAACTAACTGTCTCGCCTATCAATAATCAATTCTTTTGTTCCTAATTTCCTTCATTCAACCAACTGATGCATTCGTTCTGAAATCTCCGTAAAGAATTGATGTGTTTAATGTCAGCAGGAAGTTGATTCCAAAACTCAATTGCACGAACAAAGAAAGAGCTGCCATAATGTGAAGTTGTAAACTGAGAAAATGTATAGTTTCTGACTTTAATACTTCGAAACGAAACCAATTTATCAGCAAGATATTTTGGACCATTTTTAGATATTTGAAACAAAGTTAGACAACATCTTAGTTTAATGAAATTATTGAAAGAACATCCAAGTATCCAATACTTTGATATCAGGTAGAAATTGTGGTCGGTTACGTCGACTGAAATACATTACTTTTGTTTTGGTAGTATTTATGGGTAAAATGTTCCTAGTTGACCATTCGGCAGTATTACGCAAATCAATATTTACAAGCCGTGCAGCTTCATCCAAGGAATATTTCGTAGAACATAAGTAAAGTTACACATCGTCGGCAAAAATATGGATTTCACAGTGTTTTAAAACATTTGGAAGATCATTAATAAATAATGAAAATAAAAGGGGTCCCAAAACCGAACCCTTTGGCACACCAGATATTATATTTATTTGAACGGACAATTCGCCGTTAGCAACTACAATTTGATTGCGACCATTTAGGTAAGAATTGATGAGTGTCACTGCACTACGGGCAAAACAAAACTTGTAGGATAGTTTTCTCAATAATTTGACATGCGAAATTCGATCAAAAGCTTTTGGAAAATCAATCAAAATAAGCAAAGCGACACCTTTTTTATCGATGACACGATGAATGTCGTCATACACTTTTGAAAGTACGGAAGTAGTGCTATGTCCGGATCGAAAACCGGATTGATGCGGACTCAATAAGTTATATCTAGAGATAAATTGTTGTATTTGATTCGTAGCAATTCTCTCGAATACTTTAGAAAGCGAGCACAGTATACTTATAGGGCGAAGGTTGTCTAAATCAGATGATCTCAACTTTTTACGAATAGGTATAATCTTAGCAGTTTTCCAGGAGTATGGAAATTTTGATGAGGCAAAAATTACATTGATTATATAAGTTATTTGAGTAATAACACATGGAAGAATCAACTTAATAAATTTCAAGGGTATCCCGTCTACTCCAACAGCATTAGAGGTGATTGAGTTAAAAGCAATTAGGGCAAGTGTTCCTTTAGTTGTGGGTGTTCCTATAGTTGCGGTAAAGCCGTTTTCACTGATTTTATTACATCAGTCACAGAACCGACACTGCCAATCGACGTATTGGCTTGTTGATACACGGAATAGTTGAAAAGAGCAATCAAATTGCTTCAAAACTGATGAAATATCACTCAATTGCTAAAACTTTTCTTACTTGTACCAATAGTTGCGATAAAGTGTTCCTATAGTGGAGGATCCCATAAGAAAACAACGGATACCGCAACTATAGGAACACAAATAAAAAATATCAACTTCTTCTTTCTGGCGTTACGTCCCAACTGGGACAATGCCTGCTTCTCAGATTAGTGTTAAAAAATATACCGCGACTAAAGGAACAGTGTATCAATAGTGGAGGTATAATTATTCACTTACATGCCGTGGATTACTGCGATGAAATAAATTTTCTCATTAAGTGAATGGTCGTTACTACCCGCTACAACATTAACAAGTACATTTATTGCTCTTCTTGAATTTAGACGGTTAAATGAAATTCAATCGTGCTTACTACCTCCACTATTGGTACATCTACCCTATTACATCAGAATCATCGCAGGCCTAAAATTTAAAGCCATCAGCGTTAGTTGGTAGAAATGGAAGATTTTCTGAAGATTGAGTGAAATTTTCTCCGAAAAACTCATAAATTACGTTAGCCGTATGAGCAAATTCGAAATTATCATTTTTGTTTGGTTCAACGTTAATTTGTTTCAATTTTTTCCAAAGCTGTTTGTTAGATGTCGCATTCCGAAGTGTAGACAATAAATGATCACGTTTTGCTTTATTGATAAGATGGGAACCTCGGTTTCGAAGTCGCTTGTATTGAGCATTATGATGTTAACTTCTGCTTTGACGCCAAATTCTATAAGCCACGTCTCTTTCGATCATTGCAAAGCGAATATTGTTATTGAACCATACAGTATCACGCTGAGGATGGTAAATACGTTCTGGAACAAAAGTTTCATACAACTCTCGAATATGCAATGCGAAAAAATCTAGTGCAAGATCCTAGTCATTTATAGCATATACAGTCATCTCTCCCTAACTCAATATTGAAGGGACCATCGAGTTGAGGAGGTATCGAGATACAGAACACAAATTTTTCAATTTTTGAAATTTTGATTATTTCGACAAGGTACATTCAAAATAGTAATTTAAATGTGTAAAAAAGTCAATTTTTAGAACATTTAGCAACGTGACACTTTCTGCAAAGTCTGCAAAAAATCAATTTTTCATCACCCTGAAATGACTTGTCAACCTTCATTTTACTATCACTATAATCATAATTATCAAATTTATGAAATTTATTAACATTTTGAGAATAATTGAAAATTTTCATGGAAATATCGAGAGAAGTAAACTTGCATAGGAAACTGAAACAGATCACATCGAGTTAGGGAACATCGAGTTAGAGAGGTATCGACTTACAGAGGGATCAAAGTATGCTAGATTGAAGGGACTGCGCATTCCATCGAGTTAGGGGAAATATCGAGATACAGAACATCGAGTAAGGGAAAGTTAACTGTAGTTGGTTCCAGTCAATGGAACTCAAAGCAGACTGCAATTGCAAATAGTCAATACGACTGTAATCTCTAAACCGGTGATAGCTACTATTATTCGATCGAGAATAATTGAGCGATGCAAAAATTATATCGTGCTTGGAAAAACTACCAGCAGCCACTTGATTAAATTTTACTATAGAGCCTTCATTGTTTGTTATTAATAGATCGATCAAAGAGCCTCCATCTGAGTGAAAATGCGTCGGTTCTGGATTAAAACATTGCAGTCCAAAACTTTCTAAATCGGTTTGTTTCAGGACAAGTCTTCAATAGATCAGTATTGAAGTCACCGGTTAGTATAATACTTGTATAGTTCAATGAAATTTCTGAGAGTTTCTCTTCTAACATGTGGGAACAATCTGAATTGGGTGGGGAATAGAATAAACCTAGAAGGAATTTATCGTTGTTTATCAATACTTCAACAAATAGATATTCAGTGCGATCCATTTCGTCAGAATCAGCGGATAAAATTGAAGCAGATATAATTTGACAGCTAAGATCTGATTTGTAATATATACATAGTCCACCTCCTCTACAGTAATTGCGATCGTTTCGAAGCAGTTTATAGCCGTCCACAGATATTACACCATCTGGAACGCTATCAGTCAGCCATGTTTCGCTAACACATATCAAGTCAATTTTACTACTCTTGAATAGAAGTTTTTCATTCCTTCCAACAGCAACAGCAAAACAGCAACAACAGCAGCAGCATTTTTTTCCATCAAACTTAGTTCAACTTTTAGGACAGAAGAATTCAAGGAAAAATTACGGAATGGATACAAAGGAATAACGAAAGGAATAAAGAGATAAATTTAAGGATAGGATATATTTTTTTGCACTTTAGGTATGAATGGAACCATGGTGATTTTGTCCAATAGATTGCAGTTGGTCTAAAGTGTTGACAGGAATCGCTCGGGAATCCGGATTGGCCTTCACGAAGATAACTTCATCTTTGGTGAACACGTTAGAGACCTTGCCTTCTGTTCCGTACGGAACGAGCCGTAAACATGTCCGACTCAAAGTGTGTCCGAATGAGGCCCCTTCTCGACCCACACTGACTACGCCACTGAGTGCAGAAGTATCAACAGTGAGCGTGAGTACCATGTGAGTTACCAACAGGAACTCAAATGCCGTGAGTTCCCTATGAGTGACTATATCCACAACGAGAGTTCCGTCAGTGAGTGCTGTTCCAGAAGCTTCGAGAATGAGTACCTTCGAGAATGAGAACCGTCGAAACTTCTAGAACAGGAATGCACTGATATAAATACGCGACCGCTCCACCATGTGAGTTAGTCTTGATTCAACCGCCGCGAGTATACTATTGACCGAAAGTGACCAAAAGTGAAAGTACAGTGAACAGTAGTGTAAATAGTGAACAGTAGTGTAGTGCAATAAAGTGTACTGTGGACTAGCAGAATCAGTGGTGTTGTTCCTTTCATTCCGAAAATACAGTCCACCCCGACCCGACCGGAGTTGGCCACGGTTAACGCGCCAACATAGTGGTCCTTCGAGCCGGATCCAGCGCCACCCGCCGTAGGAAAGGAATCGACACATCCACCGCTCGACGAGAGCTATTCCGGCACGCTTGCGTGGTGACCCAGACCAGAGCGTGTATTCCAAGGAGGATTCTACTAGTCATCGCCGCCGACACGTCTGCCTAGTGGTCTTACCAAGACGTGTACCACCGACCCAAGGAAGTTATCATCCACCAACACCGCTACTCACCGCGAGTAGGCACGTTTGCCTGGTTGTGGACCCAAACGTGCATTCCGAGAGGAGAGGATTACTATCGCCGCCCTATCCGACACGGTTCCGTGGTGCGTGTACCACACCGTGTTCTAGCTGTTCACTGAATCCAACCGTTTAGCCGACACGTCTGCTTGGTGCCCTCACCAAGACGTGTGCCACCCGCCCGAGGAAGTGATCAACCACCAACGCCGCCGCTCATCGCGAGAATTTCCGGCACGTTTGCCTGGCTGTGCGCCCAAACGTGTATTTTCGAGAGGAGTTGGTTGTTCACTATTGCCGCCCAATCCGACACGTTTCCGTGGTCCCCTGACCACAACGTGTACTGCAAGAGGAGCCAGCTGTTCAATCAAGCCACCCATTTATCCGACACGTTTGCGCGGTACCCATACCGGCACGTGTTTCGCCGAGGAGAGTAGATTCGTCTCGCAGCCGCCAATAATCCGACAAGTCTGCACGGTACCCATACCGAGACGTGTGTCGCCCAGGAGGGAGACATTCGTTCCGCTGCCCAACACGAATCACCGACACGTTTTGTGACACTTTCCCAAAGCGTGTAGCAATAGGAGGAACCGTAACCCGACCATTCGACACGTCTGCGTGGTGCTTGGATCAGGACGTGCATCCGTCACTGTGTCGAAACACCCGCCAAACGCCGAAAAATCCCTGCTCAGAGTGACTGTTTGGCACGACATGAATCCAAACGCAATGGAGTTTCGAATTTCATCAGAAGGCGCTATGCAGCAGAGTTTCACGCCGAAAATGAGATCCACTAACCCGAACAACCAGGACGCCGCTCTGATCGACCCAAACGCCGATTGGAAAACAACCGTTGATCCGACCATGTTGAACGAGTTTTCGTCGCTATCACGCCTCCGAACTCACGTGAGCCTGAAGCTAGAGCGAGTACAAAGTGCACTTGCTGCCGCCACTAATCAGGTGAGCCTACCTCGACTTAGGACATACTTAAAGAACGTTGAGGACGCTCACGCCGAGTTCTGCGCCGTACACAGCAAGGTGATAATGATAGTCTCAGACACCGCTCTAAAACGCCAGGAGGAAGTATTCGCCGATTTCGAAGACCGATACAATGTTGTACGCACGACGATCGAAGACCTGACAGTCGCCCAAGGAAAAAGTCCCGCCAGAGGTCCGAAGCCACAACAACAACCGTTCAACGACCCGATCCGTGCTGTCGATGAACATCGCGCCGACTGGACGAAGCTTTACTTCCTAGCGCCCGTAGTACAGGAGAAGCCAAAGAAGATGAATTGTGAAAACCCGCAGGACAACCACGAACTAGCGAACCACGTACAACCGAGGATCCATTTGATTGAGCACACAATTCGAAAGTCATCCGATCCACACCCGAAGCACTTCCAAACAACAGCAGAGGATTGTAATCGATACCAGGTTCCAGATCCAAGTCCACCAATTAAGGAAAAGCACGAAACTCAATCCAACCCAACCGACCAACAAATACTGAAGCCAGCAAACACACTGCAGTCATCGAGCAAGAGTCCAGAACAGCAACAGTTTCAATCCGAGACTATCCAGCTAGACTTCTGCCAATACGACCGACAAGAAGATGCACCACCTTCGAGCCATCAAGTTTCCGACAAATTGCCGTACACCATAGATCGTCCAATCATGAAGAAAATACCGATCGACTCCAAGAAACCCAGACCCAGTCGACAGGATGTCAACTCAGCTGACAACCTCTCCGAACTAAAATTCCGCTCACCGAATCCCGTCCAATATCCAACTAGTAAAAGCGATGCGAAAGAGTTCCGACATATCCGACCCAGATTCCACCCGCCGAAGAGAATGACCATGGAGAACCACAAACCCGAAACCATACTGTTGAAACTTCGTGTCAACCGGGGGGAGTATGTTCCGTACGGAACGAGCCGTAAACATGTCCGACTCAAAGTGTGTCCGAATGAGGCCCCTTCTCGACCCACACTGACTACGCCACTGAGTGCAGAAGTATCAACAGTGAGCGTGAGTACCATGTGAGTTACCAACAGGAACTCAAATGCCGTGAGTTCCCTATGAGTGACTATATCCACAACGAGAGTTCCGTCAGTGAGTGCTGTTCCAGAAGCTTCGAGAATGAGTACCTTCGAGAATGAGAACCGTCGAAACTTCTAGAACAGGAATGCACTGATATAAATACGCGACCGCTCCACCATGTGAGTTAGTCATGATTCAACCGCCGCGAGTATACTATTGACCGAAAGTGACCAAAAGTGAAAGTACAGTGAACAGTAGTGTAAATAGTGAACAGTAGTGTAGTGTAGTGTAGTGCAATAAAGTGTACTGTGGACTAGCAGAATCAGTGGTGTTGTTCCTTTCATTCCGAAAATACAGTCCACCCCGACCCGACCGGAGTTGGCCACGGTTAACGCGCCAACACCTTCCTTCTTGAGATTGATGGCAGCTTGATGGCAGCGAAAGATAACGGTGGAAAAACTCATCCCTCGATGCTTTGAAAGCAAATTGCATCAAGATACGCGGTGTTGTTCCAGGAACGATCGGTATCCGAGCTAATCGCTTAGTGTAGGCCAATGGAACAGTTGCCTCCAAATATCCCAGAGCAAGAGCGATCTGGTGCAGGAAACCATTTGTTGACTCCGTGGTAGAATGAGGTACTCCAGTCAGTAAAAGATCGTGTGACTTTTCTTGTCTCTTGATAGTTTCTTGGTTGATCCTTACATCTCGCTGAGTGTTGGTAAAAGATTCTTTTAGGTCACGAAATTGCTGAACACAATCAGCCTTCAGCGCCTTCACATCAGTCCGTAGGGTGGATATTTCGTTGACCAGTGTACTGTTGAAACCATCGATTTTTTGTTCAATTTTCACGTTACCGTCTTCTATCATCAGTTTCATGCGATCGAAAAGATCATCAATAGAAAGTAGCTAATCAGTAGATTCATGCAAGTCATCCCTCGATCCATTCTCTGGTTTGTTATGGCTTGATGCAAGTAGTGGTTCTGATTCTTTGCTCATTTTTGCAGCAGTGGTGCGAGTAGTTCTGTTTGGGTTCATTCAAATGAGTGCTTATATTACTGATCAAGAGAGGTGTAGAGCAGATGAACACGAACGCAAATACAAAATGGTACCAGCAAACAACGAATAGCTGCAGTTAATTAACCACAATATTCGCACAAACTATCACAGAAATTCACGAACTTTTGCAAACGTTTGGTGAATCGGCAATAGGGAATGCACTTAACGACATTGCGCCTATTTCAGATTATTAATTCGTCGTAAAAATTTCAATTTTTCCACGCACAACAACAACTCACTCGCTGTATCTGAGCATCCCTTCAGAAAACAGTATAGCCTTTCGTTCTTCCTAAATTGTTGTCGCGTTCGACCTTTTTCGTCATTCGACCTTTTGTCCCTTCGACCTTTTGTCCCTTCGACCTTTTGCTCATTCGACCTTTTGCTCATTCGACCTTCTGCCATTCGACCTTTTGTCCTTCGACTCGGGCATATCAGCCAACGCGGATCGAAGACCATGGCCCGGAAAGGAATGCTGAAAGGTATGGATAAAAAGGCAAGTTAAATTGATTTCCGAACGTACACTACCCGCCATAAGTATGGAATCGCATCATCTAGTATTCCAACACCTCAATTGAATATTGCAGCACCCCAAAAAGTTTAGCATCACCCGTAAGCTATTACACTAATGACGCAATATCTTGGAAACCTTACTTTCTAGAAAGCTGCGGTCTTCAGCAAAGTTGTTCAGAAGCCTTACGGCGTTCATCAGCTGAAATTTTTAATGCGCCATTTTGCCGCTACGTGGCGCTAGTGTGCATGTAAATTGGTCATATTTTAGACGGCTCTGGCTCATGAACCTGACAACTTAGAATGTTCGTGTCTTCAGCAAAGTTGTTCAGAAGCTTAAAAGCAATCTGAGACAGCACTGATTGGTTAGCAGTTGTGCCACTACGTGGCGCTAGTGTGCATGTAAATTGGTCATATTTTAGACGGCTCTGGCTCATGAACCTGACCACTTAGAATGTTCGTGTCTTCAGCAAAGTTGTTCAGAAGCTTAAAAGCAATCTGAGACAGCACTGATTGGTTAGCAATTTTGATGAGGGTGGCTCTGATTTTAGCGAAATGATGGATCCGAAATTTGAACTGAATGTTGGAAATAACTTTAAATTAAAACTGTGTACGATTCCTTAAGGCATTAAATATAGCCTATTTTAACAAAAAATGTCAAATTTTGTATTTTTTTAACACATAGTAAACAATTATACAGTACTGACCCGATATTGTCAGCCCCCGATTTTGTCTGCCCCCGATGTCTACCCCCGATTTTGTCAGCTTTTTGACCCGATTTTGTCGGCTTGTTTAAAATTTATCAAAAAATTGTTTTCGCCATGTTCTACCATATTTTCATTAAAAATGATGATGTTTAATGTCATGCACGCATGGGTATAGCCAGAGGGGGCAATGGAAATGCCTCCTCCCCTTTGGACGATGCTAAAAACAATATTACGGGAATTTATCATGTGTTTGTATTCTTAAAAGATTGTCTCCAGCACTCATATTTATATAATTGTTGCATGATGATAGATTGGAAAACTTATGGAGTATTCCAAACAATCAGATTTTTGAAAAACTTCTTGCCATAAATTTTTCGAAGGGTATATCAAATCTATTGGGAAACTCAAAAAGGTTCTACAACATTTATTTTCAGCAGAATATTATCATTAGAGTAATCGGACTCCTCGTATTTCCCACAGGAATTCCACTCGAGATATCATTCATAATCCTCCAGATATTTCTCCAACGTGTTTCTCCAGTTATTCCTGAAATTATTCTATAAATCGTTCCTGGCTGTACCTCGAATTTCTCCAGAGATTCCTCAACAAAATTTAAAGGTGTTTTCTAGAGGTGATTCTAAAAATTCTTCCATAAAAACTCAATTTAATATGCCAAATATTAAACGAGTTATGCACAGCGATCTCAAGTATCATAAAACTGTGTTTCGTTAAAAAGCAACTTGCTAGTTAAATCATTCTTAAAATTCAAAAAACGGGATTCATACAGCCGAGTTTATGACAAAAAAAAAAACATGTGTGTAGGTTCATTCATGAATTACTCCGAGAATTTCTCTCAATACTATTTCAAAAATTAATCTATGGATTCCTGTTGAAACTTTTCTTTCAAAAATTTTCAAACAATAATTTCATAAATTGTTCCAGAAACATACTGGGTACACCGAAAGGGTTTTGCGTCTAAATTAAAATTGACTTTTGCTGGAACTTGAACTCGACCACAAACTTCACTCAAAATTCTAATAGAATATTTTTATTTCTCAAGTAATTACTTCAATAATTATCTTATTTTAGTCCTTGTTGAATTCATTCCATTTTTATCTTTAGTATGTCTCGAGATAAACTTAAAAATTTGCTCACGAGATTTTCAGGAACTAGACTAGGAATTTCACCAAAATCATTTTGAAGCATTAAATCATCCCTTAGGTATAGGAATAATTTATGAGATTTATTCACAACTTCATGTGATGTAATTTATGGATACTTCTGCGCTAAAAACCCAGCAAAAAAAAATCCATGAAAACCAAAGAAAATTTCTTGGTTTTCATACAGTAAGAAATATTTTTACACACATTCCATTTCCAAACATTGAGTTTTAAAACAATGTTTAGAAAAAATTATGTGAAAACTACGTATGAAACATTCTTTGAATTATACTAAAATGAATTCCAAGAAGAGCTTCGAGGCAATTATTTATGCTATTTATTTCGAAGGAGTTTCTAAATCAAGAGGAATTTTAATATGAACCTCTTTAGGAATTTCTGTGTTCTGTGAGAAATTTTTAGATAAATCATCGATCATGTATAACTAGGTACTCAGGTTGATTCCATTTGTTTTACTGGGCAAAGCAAAATTTCCGATCAAAGGAACCACAACGAATCGAATCTTTGGAATTTTTCCAATAGGTAAATCTGCAAGACTTCAAATAGACCCGTCACTCAACATTGAAATAAGACGCGTTTAGGATTTTACTTAGCTTATTATGAAAAAAATACGGTGGGTATCTTGTATAGTTTTATGTTTCATGCAAAAAGAATGTAATGTATAATGATCGTTTTGTCGTGAAAATCGTGAATGAAATGTTAAGATTCGATCTTCTCAAGCCCCCCCCCCCCTGATGAAAAAACCTGGCTACGCCAATGGTCATCGACCCCTTAGGGACCGTTCAAATATTACGTAACGCAACAGGGGAGGGAGGGGGTCTGACATAGTGTTACGGTTCAAAGAAAAATTTTAAATTTTCTATACAAAAGTTGTTACGTGGAGGTGAAAGGGGGTCTAAAATTGACAAATTTTGCGTTACGTAATTTTTTAATGAACTCTTAAAAGTCCATGCAAGTTCTTGACGCGGTTCACAAGCAATCATTAACACGTCGAAATTTGAAAAACTGGAACATAATAAAATGACCCGATTTTGTCAGGTTCCCCATTTAGTCAGCCTAAAATTCATCGAAGGGCTGACAACATCGGGTCCTTACTGTATTATATTCCACAATAACCAATCAGTGCTGCCTCACATTGCTTTTAAGCTTCTGAACAACTTTGCTGAAGACACGAACATTCTAAGTGGTCAGGTTCATGAGCTAGAGCCTGCTAGAATATGATCAAATGACATACATACTAGCGTCACGTAGCGGCAAAATTGCTAACCAATCAGTGCTGCCTCAGATTGGTTTTAAGCTTCTGAACAACTTTGCTGAAGACACGAACAATCTAAGTAATCAGGTTCATGAGCTAGAGCCTGCTAGAATATGATCAAATGACATACACACTAGCGCCACGTAGCGGCAAAATTGCTAACCAATCAGTGCTGCCTCAGATTGCTTTTAAGCTTCTGAACAACTTTGCTGAAGACACGAACATTCTAAGTTGTCAGGTTCATGAGCTAGAGCCGTCTAAAATATGACCAATTTACATGCACACTAGCGCCACGTAGCAGCAAAATTGCTAACCAATCAGTGCTGCCTCAGATTGCTTTTAAGCTTCTGAACAACTTTGCTGAAGACACGAACATTCTAAGTGGTCAGGTTCATGAGCTAGAGCCGTCTAAAATATGACCAATTTACATGCACACTAGCGCCACGCAGCGGCTAAATTGCTAACCCATCTGTGCTGTTTCACATTGCTTTTAAGCTTCTGAACAACTTTGCTGAAGACACGAACATTCTAAGTGGTCAGGTTCATGAGCTAGAGCCGTCTAAAATATGACCAATTTATATGCACACTAGCGCCACGTAGCGGCAAAATTGCTAACCAATCAGTGCTGCCTCAGATTGCTTTTAAGCTTCTGAACAACTTTGCTGAAGACACGAACATTCTAAGTTGTCAGGTTCATGAGCTAGAGCCGTCTAAAATATGACCAATTTACATGCACACTAGCGTACGTAGCGGCAAAATTGCTAATCAATCAGTGCTGCCTCAGATTGCTTTTAAGCTTCTGGACAACTTTGCTGAAGACACGAACATTCTAAGTGGTCAGGTTCATGAGTTAGAGCCGTCTAAAATATGACCAATTTACATGCACACTAGCGCCACGCAGCGGCTAAATTGCTAACCCATCTGTGCTGTTTCACATTGCTTTTAAGCTTCTGAACAACTTTGCTGAAGACACGAACATTCTAAGTGGTCAGGTTCATGAGCTAGAGCCGTCTAAAATATGACCAATTTATATGCACACTAGCGCCACGTAGCGGCAAAATTGCTAACCAATCAGTGCTGCCTCAGATTGCTTTTAAGCTTCTGAACAACTTTGCTGAAGACACGAACATTCTAAGTTGTCAGGTTCATGAGCTAGAGCCGTCTAAAATATGACCAATTTACATGCACACTAGCGCCACGTAGCGGCAAAATTGCTAACCAATCAGTGCTGCCTCAGATTGCTTTTAAGCTTCTGAACAACTTTGCTGAAGACACGAACATTCTAAGTGGTCAGGTTCATGAGCTAGAGCCGTCTAAAATATGTCCAATTTACATGCACACTAGCGCCACGTAGCGGCAAAATTGCTAACCAATCAGTGCTGCCTCAGATTGCTTTTAAGCTTCTGAACAACTTTGCTGAAGACACGAACATTCTAAGTTGTCAGGTTCATGAGCTAGAGCCGTCTAAAATATGACCAATTTACATGCACACTAGCGCCACGTAGCGGCAAAATTGCTAACCAATCAGTGCTGCCTCAGATTGCTTTTAAGCTTCTGATCAACTTTGCTGAAGACACGAACATTCTAAGTGGTCAGGTTCATGAGCTAGAGCCGTCTAAAATATGACCAATTTATATGCACACTAGCGCCACGTAGCGGCAAAATTGCTAACCAATCAGTGCTGCCTCAGATTGCTTTTAAGCTTCTGAACAACTTTGCTGAAGACACGAACATTCTAAGTGGTCAGGTTCATGAGTTAGAGCCGTCTAAAATATGACCAATTTACATGCACACTAGCGCCACGCAGCGGCTAAATTGCTAACCCATCAGTGCTGTTTCACATTGCTTTTAAGCTTCTGAACAACTTTGCTGAAGACACGAACATTCTAAGTGGTCAGGTTCATGAGCTAGAGCCGTCTAAAATATGACCAATTTATATGCACACTAGCGCCACGTAGCGGCAAAATTGCTAACCAATCAGTGCTGCCTCAGATTGCTTTTAAGCTTCTGAACAACTTTGCTGAAGACACGAACATTCTAAGTTGTCAGGTTCATGAGCTAGAGCCGTCTAAAATATGACCAATTTACATGCACACTAGCGCCACGTAGCGGCAAAATTGCTAACCAATCAGTGCTGCCTCAGATTGCTTTTAAGCTTCTGATCAACTTTGCTGAAGACACGAACATTCTAAGTGGTCAGGTTCATGAGCTAGAGCCGTCTAAAATATGACCAATTTATATGCACACTAGCGCCACGTAGCGGCAAAATTGCTAACCAATCAGTGCTGCCTCAGATTGGTTTTAAGCTTCTGAACAACTTTGCTGAAGACACGAACATTCTAAGTTGTCAGGTTCATGAGCTAGAGCCGTCTAAAATATGACCAATTTACATGCACACTAGCGCCACGTAGCGGCAAAATTGCTAACCAATCAGTGCTGCCTCAGATTGCTTTTAAGCTTCTGATCAACTTTGCTGAAGACACGAACATTCTAAGTTGTCAGGTTCATGAGCCGTCTAAAATATGACCAATTTACATGCACACTAGCGCCACGTAGCGGCAAAATTGCTAACCAATCAGTGCTGCCTCAGATTGCTTTTAAGCTTCTGAACAACTTTGCTGAAGACACGAACATTCTAAGTTGTCAGGTTCATGAGCTAGAGCCGTCTAAAATATGACCAATTTACATGCACACTAGCGCCACGTAGCGGCAAAATTGCTAACCAATCAGTGCTGCCTCAGATTGCTTTTAAGCTTCTGAACAACTTTGCTGAAGACACGAACATTCTAAGTGGTCAGGTTCATGAGCTAGAGCCGTCTAAAATATGACCAATTTATATGCACACTAGCGCCACGTAGCGGCAAAATTGCTAACCAATCAGTGCTGCCTCAGATTGCTTTTAAGCTTCTGAACAACTTTGCTGAAGACACGAACATTCTAAGTTGTCAGGTTCATGAGCTAGAGCCGTCTAAAATATGACCAATTTACATGCACACTAGCGCCACGTAGCGGCAAAATTGCTAACCAATCAGTGCTGCCTCAGATTGCTTTTAAGCTTCTGATCAACTTTGCTGAAGACACGAACATTCTAAGTTGTCAGGTTCATGAGCCGTCTAAAATATGACCAATTTACATGCACACTAGCGCCACGTAGCGGCAAAATTGCTAACCCATCAGTGCTGCCTCAGATTGCTTTTAAGCTTCTGAACAACTTTGCTGAAGACACGAACATTCTAAGTTGTCAGGTTCATGAGCTAGAGCCGTCTAAAATATGACCAATTTACATGCACACTAGCGCCACGTAGCGGCAAAATTGCTAACCAATCAGTGCTGCCTCAGATTGCTTTTAAGCATCTGATCAACTTTGCTGAAGACACGAACATTCTAAGTTGTCAGGTTCATGAGCCGTCTAAAATATGACCAATTTACATGCACACTAGCGCCACGTAGCGGCAAAATTGCTAACCCATCAGTGCTGCCTCAGATTGCTTTTAAGCTTCTGAACAACTTTGCTGAAGACACGAACATTCTAAGTTGTCAGGTTCATGAGCTAGAGCCGTCTAAAATATGACCAATTTACATGCACACTAGCGCCACGTAGCGGCAAAATTGCTAACCAATCAGTGCTGCCTCAGATTGCTTTTAAGCTTCTGAACAACTTTGCTGAAGACACGAACATTCTAAGTGGTCAGGTTCATGAGCTAGAGCCTGCTAGAATATGATCAAATGACATACATACTAGCGTCACGTAGCGGCAAAATTGCTAACCAATCAGTGCTGCCTCAGATTGGTTTTAAGCTTCTGAACAACTTTGCTGAAGACACGAACATTCTAAGTTGTCAGGTTCATGAGCCGTCTAAAATATGACCAATTTACATGCACACTAGCGCCACGTAGCGGCAAAATTGCTAACCAATCAGTGCTGCCTCAGATTGCTTTTAAGCTTCTGATCAACTTTGCTGAAGACACGAACATTCTAAGTTGTCAGGTTCATGAGCCGTCTAAAATATGACCAATTTACATGCACACTAGCGCCACGTAGCGGCAAAATTGCTAACCCATCAGTGCTGCCTCAGATTGCTTTTAAGCTTCTGAACAACTTTGCTGAAGACACGAACATTCTAAGTTGTCAGGTTCATGAGCTAGAGCCGTCTAAAATATGACCAATTTACATGCACACTAGCGCCACGTAGCGGCAAAATTGCTAACCAATCAGTGCTGCCTCAGATTGCTTTTAAGCTTCTGAACAACTTTGCTGAAGACACGAACATTCTAAGTTGTCAGGTTCATGAGCTAGAGCCGTCTAAAATATGACCAATTTATATGCACACTAGCGCCACGTAGCGGCAAAATTGCTAACCAATCAGTGCTGCCTCAGATTGCTTTTAAGCTTCTGAACAACTTTGCTGAAGACACGAACATTCTAAGTTGTCAGGTTCATGAGCTAGAGCCGTCTAAAATATGACCAATTTACATGCACACTAGCGCCACGTAGCGGCAAAATTGCTAACCAATCAGTGCTGCCTCAGATTGCTTTTAAGCTTCTGATCAACTTTGCTGAAGACACGAACATTCTAAGTGGTCAGGTTCATGAGCTAGAGCCGTCTAAAATATGACCAATTTATATGCACACTAGCGCTACGTAGCGGCAAAATTGCTAACCAATCAGTGCTGCCTCAGATTGCTTTTAAGCTTCTGAACAACTTTGCTGAAGACACGAACATTCTAAGTGGTCAGGTTCATGAGCTAGAGCCGTCTAAAATATGATCAATTTACATGCACACTAGCGCCACGCAGCGGCTAAATTGCTAACCAATCAGTGCTGCCTCAGATTGCTTTTAAGCTTCTGAACAACTTTGCTGAAGACACGAACATTCTAAGTGGTCAGGTTCATGAGCTAGAGCCGTCTAAAATATGATCAATTTACATGCACACTAGCGCCACGCAGCGGCTAAATTGCTAACCCATCAGTGCTGTTTCACATTGCTTTTAAGCTTCTGAACAACTTTGCTGAAGACACGAACATTCTAAGTTGTCAGGTTCATGAGCTAGAGCCGTCTAAAATATGACCAATTTACATGCACACTAGCGCCACGTAGCGGCAAAATTGCTAACCAATCAGTGCTGCCTCAGATTGCTTTTAAGCTTCTGATCAACTTTGCTGAAGACACGAACATTCTAAGTTGTCAGGTTCATGAGCCGTCTAAAATATGACCAATTTACATGCACACTAGCGCCACGTAGCGGCAAAATTGCTAACCAATCAGTGCTGCCTCAGATTGCTTTTAAGCTTCTGAACAACTTTGCTGAAGACACGAACATTCTAAGTTGTCAGGTTCATGAGCTAGAGCCGTCTAAAATATGACCAATTTACATGCACACTAGCGCCACGTAGCGGCAAAATTGCTAACCAATCAGTGCTGCCTCAGATTGCTTTTAAGCTTCTGAACAACTTTGCTGAAGACACGAACATTCTAAGTGGTCAGGTTCATGAGCTAGAGCCGTCTAAAATATGACCAATTTACATGCACACTAGCGCCACGTAGCGGCTAAATTGCTAACCCATCAGTGCTGTTTCACATTGTTTTTAAGCTTCTGAACAACTTTGCTGAAGACACGAACATTCTAAGTAATCAGGTTCATGAGCTAGAGCCGTCTAAAATATGACCAAATTACATGCACACTAGCGCCACGTAGCGGCAAAATGGCGCATTAAAAATTTCAGCTGATGAACGCCGTAAGGCTTCTGAACAACTTTGCTGAAGACCGCAGCTTTCTAGAAAGTAAGGTTTCCAAGATATTGCGTCATTAGTGTAATAGCTTACGGGTGATGCTAAACTTTTTGGGGGGTGCTGCAATATTCAATTGAGGTGTTGCAATACTAGATGATGCGATTCCATACTTATGGCGGATAGTGTATGTGTACAAGCGATGCAATGCCGAAAACTGTTTAATGGAACGCGTTTTAGGGCCAGCCGGCCTTTGGAGCGGATACATCCTTGGCCGACCGATCTTCCGGCATGGGATGGTTCACGATACATAGTTAGCTTCATCGACAACCATACCCATTTCTCAATGAATTACTTACTGAAGTGCAAATCTGGTGTATTTGAGAAGTTTCAAGACTACGAAGCGAAAGTAACGGCCATGATGGGAAAGTCCATTTCAAGAATTACGAGTGATCAAGGATTCATTCGTTGCACTATCTTCGTTTCGTTCGGTGTCAGACCAGATTGAAGAAACTTCGTGTTTTCGGCTGCAAGCGTTTTGTTTGGATTCCGAAGCAGCAAATACAAAAAGAAATTTTTTTGTGGTTTTTATATTTTTCCTACAAAACCAGGACAAAAAGCTTTCAGATGCCGTAAGAATTATACCGCTGGCTTTATTATTAGAGAATATTATTATATTTTTTAATCTAGTCGATCCACTGACTATTGGTACACCAGCTCTACATTTCTACATTTTAATATTTCACTGTGAAACCATGTCTTTTAATTTCATTCCAGCAGTTTCAACTTGTCCCGATTTACCTAATATTAAAATTATGATGGACGTATTATTTGAACGATAACATAATTTCCCGCTAGCATAATTTTAAAGCACATCATGGCCGGTATGATCGCTCAATGAATATAAAAGGTTGACTTCTCCGTGTGATGCAAAGTATCTCATTGCAGCGGTACGTAACAGAAGCCCCAATTACGATGGAATAAACGGCCAGGGCCCCGAGGCGATTTGCTCATTAGAGCGCCGGAAATCCTCACAGCTTCCATGATTTATTTTAGAAAGAATAGCATAGCGGTGTGTCTCGTTTAAACTTTAATCCTAAAATATTTATGCTCCATACTGTTCTCAACAGAAACAATAGCAGATTCTGCCTTCATGAAGGAGTTGTTTTGCCTTTTCCGCATCATCGATCAATCGATTATCGTGACAATCCAAACAACTATTTTATTCGGCAAGGAATATCGCGCCACTTCGCCATGCAAGAGTAATGTGTTATTTTTCGCACTCGCCAAGTTTGCTACGGTTTGGTTTTCCACTTTTTCTTCTAGCCTGAAGCCAAAAGCTTGGTCTTTCGATGAAACGCGCAATCCGTTTCCCGCACAGCCACTACACACTGGTTCAGTATCCGAAAAACGTGCACCATTTTTACTTGGGTCTCAATGAAGTTTTTAAATCAGAACAAAACTCTCTATCTCTTCACTAGACATTACCCTTCTAAAATTACTAAAATAGCTTATTTTTTGTATTCTGAACCAGTGTGCTTCAGTGTCAGTCAGACACAGAAGAGGTCGTGGGAAAATGGCAGGGCAGGATGACTGGCTGGAGTTGCCAAACAATAAGCAGGAAAACCCAAACTTCCGGCTTTACCATCCGTGATGTGGGGGTGGTTTTCGCACGGGATTTACCCCCAGTCCTTTTTTTTTCGTTCTTTACCGCACTTACCTTCTTCAACTGCCATAAAAGTCGAGGCTAGTGTCCGACTTTCGAATGTTATAATGTTCGGAGGAAACTTATTGAAGTGCTGAGAAGAAAACGCTGATTTTGGTGGGATGTGTTATTTGCAAGAAAAATTGAATTTGTTGGCTATGTGGTTCACTTTCTTCTTCTTCTTGGCATTACGTCCTCACTGGGACAGATTCTACTTTCTCAGCTTAGTGTTCTTATGAGCACTTCCACAATTATTGACTGAAAGTTTTCTTTGCCAAACTTGCCATTTTCGTATTCGTATATTCTGTGGCAGGATGATACTCAATGCTCAGGGAAGTCAAGGAAATTTACATTACGAAAAGATCCTGGACCGACCGGGAACCGAACCCAGACACCTTCAGCATGTCTGTGCTTTGTAGCCGTGGACTCTAACCACTCGGCTGAGGAAGGCCTCCTGGTTCACTTTCTGCCAAAACCAATAGAAGGTCGTTTGGAAATATATTTGTATATGAACTCATTAGCAGTCTGATTGTTTTGAAGATTTTTTTTAATTAAGAGAATAATTAAACTTTAAAGTGTTGTGCTTGATCCTTCGACCTTGAGGCTTGCTCCTGCGGGGGCGGGCGATGAGGGCAGGATCAAACATGTCGTGCATCGGTCGAGTAAAGTGAAAAAGTGCCGCGTTCGATTAGTTCTTTTTGATGTTTTTACGTTGACGCTTGCACAGAAAAAAAACCGTTCTCGTATCCGTGAACAACAGGCATGAACTCGTCAACAAGCAAAAATACACCGTGAACTAGATCATGTATACGAGACCAATCATGGTAGTTCACGGTGTATTTTTGACAGTTCACGTTTTCCAGAACGCTCTTTTGAGCGTGTGCTCCTGGGCAGTGCGTCAAGAAAACCTGAGCAGCCCGAGCAGGGTAAACTGAGCCGAGCAAACGAGTAAAGCTGAAAGTGGATTGTTGCTGCTCAAGGATGACGGATCAATTGGTGAGCTCGTTTCATCCTACTATTTCTAATCTATAAAATATGTATGACTGCACCTTTAATCGTTACAACGGTGAGACGTAAATATGATTTTTCAACAAAATATGAAAAGTTCGGGGCCCAAATAGCCGTAGCGGTAAACGCGCAGCTATTCAGCAAGACCAAGCTGAGGGTCGTGGGTACGAATCCCACCGGTCGAGGATCTTTTCGGGTTGGAAATTTTCTCGACTTCCCAGGGCATAGAGTATCTTCGTACCTGCCACACGATATACGCATGCAAAAATGGTCATTGGCATAGTAAGCTCTCAGTTAATAACTGTGGAAGTGCTCATAAGAACACTAAGCTGAGAAGCAGGCTCTGTCCCAGTGGGGACGTAACGCCAGAAAAGAAGAAGAAGATGAAAAGTTCGTCACTGTGAGTGTCGACATAAACTCTGATAAATTATTAATGTCTAATTTTTTTTTAAAACACCTTTTTCCGTTTACCTTTATTTTTGTAATTAAAAAAATGGTTCGACACTACACAGTGTAGACTTGCGAAAGGTTCACTTTATTCAACAAACTTTGAAAGGTTCGTCACGTCAAGTGTCGGCATAGTTTTTCTCTACATAGATATTGTTCATATCAAATAAAATATTATATTTTCATATAAGCATGTTTATATCTCACCAATAATTATTTATCATGGTCTAATCGCTTATCAAAGTGAATCCTATGACCCAACGATCCTCCCCGTTAACAAACATCCCTATTAGTAACCTTTGTGGAGATGCAGAGGCAAACACGGTCTCCAAACAGCAAAGGTTACACACTAACATTCCTTCCCCCTATCCCACCTGACTGCAAGGACGTGGCCGGCGCCGTTATTGACCATGTATAAATAGAGGCACTGAATTATGCACACTGAAGAAGATTATGGCCAATCCCAGCCGATCTTCTAGTTGATTCTATGTGCATTTTCACTGACTTCGGTCAATCACGGAATAGCAACCATTGATATGTGTAGTCAGTCTAAGCTAAGCTAAGCTAAGCTAAGCTTAAGAGAATAATTAAACTTTAAAGTTTGTATTGCAGATCAAGACGTTATATACATTCCTTGTTTTATTCTGTTTGAATTTCTTGAGAACCCCAGAAAGCTGAACAAGGTACGACTATCTAAGTAATAACTAACCTGGATTTTGGATCTTTAGCACAATTATACGACTAATATGGAGCTTGTCAGCTGTAAAGTAACACTAAATTAACACGCAGCACGAATTTAGGTGCTATAGGATTAATTGGGCATGATGAAATGCCGCGCCACAAGTTCAAGGCCATAATTCGCAGGTTCGCTGACATTGCTGCCAAAAAGTTATATTTCTTTTTCAATTCGAATGCAGCTAATTTCAAGTTTAATGTCATTGTTTACGATCAGACTTGCCTGTTGTAACGGTACTAAGTCTATGCTCAAGATTTAAAATGATACTGTACGCACACAATACATCAACTCGAGCATACACCCTTCATCACAAATCCGCTGGGCTAAAACTTTTCTTATTCGACATTCCGCGAACGCTTGGAGCCATAGTGCAAAACTTCCTCGCATAGAGCAGTATCAGTTTCCGTGGAAGTGAATTGAGGCACCATGATTAAAATGGATTACACATGGGTTGCTTCCGTAAGCCCATGGTTCCCACCACTACCCGAGAGAACAACTGCACACTTTCGAACTCAGTCGGACGTTCAGGACAGTCAATGGATGGCGCTTCCCGCGAGGCTTCGTCACAGACAAGAGACGTACACTGCCGTTCTACGCATATTTGTCCCACGGTCCATAAGATTTACATAGAACATGGGACAAATATGCGTAGAAGGGCAGTACAGCTCTGATGATCTCCTTGTAAAAAGTGCTTATTTTGAAACATGGACGTCGACAGGTTTGACTTCTGTAGGTTAATCTACCAGCAGCATCATTTTTTACTACAATAAATATCAAAACCATGAAAAAATATGACGTTTTTGATAATTTTGCTCAAATCTCATTCTCATTCCATTCCAAGTTCTTTAAAAACTCTTCTATTTTCAGAATGTGTGTCAATTTTGATAACTGATCATCTGGTTTTTAAGATATTTCGATGTTTCTTGGCCACCGATACAAGATATACATTTTCAAATGATTTTGAAAATCGAATCGATTTATAACATCTATTCAAATGATACGATGAATGCAGTGAGTGAACATATCGAATTTGAATCGATTCAGTAATATCGATGTTTTGGTAAAATTTGCCCAACGGTACTTGGTGCCAAGTTTTAGGGCTTATTTATTACTTGAAAATACTTTCCTCTACTTACTATAGTAAGTCCCAGATGAAAATCTGTTGAACATTCCGGTCCGCATTCTGTGACCTAAACACAAAAATCCAGTGCACCCCATCGTTTTACTGCTCATTTCGGAATTTGTTTCGCTTTCCGGAAATTCCAAGCTGTAATGAATATTCATCACAAAATTGCATGTTTCGTGTTACTGATGCAGGGTTAAGGCTAGAATGCTGCTGCTGCGACTGATGCTGTCGGCGACGACATTGTCAAACGACGTTGAATGCTCTCCTGCTCCAGTCAAGTGTATGAACTTTCAGTGCTTCGTTGGTGGTAGTGCACTTTTGTATCCGGCGGTGCATTCCACGCACCCACATGTCTGCTTCGGGGGCATTGAAGATTGAAACAATAAAGTGCATATCTTTGGGTTGTGATCCGAGTAGGTGCACAGCTGAAAATTGATTAATATCGGCCAAAGTAATTTTTGATTTTTCTTCTTCTTGGCATTACGTCCTCACTGGGACACAGTCTGTTTCTCAGCTTAGTGTTCAATGAGTACTTTCACAGTTCTTAACTGAGAGCTTCCTTTGCCAAAGTTGCCATTTCCGCATTCGTATATCGTGTGGCAAGCACGATGATACTTTATGCCCAGGGATGTCAAAAAAACTTTCCTTACACTTCTGGACCCAGAAATTGAACCCATACACCTTCAGCATGCATTTGCTTTGTAGCCGTGGACTCTAACCACTCGGCACAAGAAGGCTTCTGTATCAAAAATCGAACGTAAGTAAATTCGATCACATCCATTTTACAACAATATTTTTGCAATTGCTCATCGAAATAGGCTGTTTTTCATCACGCCAATCTGTCATGAAACGGCCTACTTTCCTGCACTGACCTAACCTTGCTTCTCGGCAAGGCTCGTGCTGTAAAAATCGTCATTCTGCAACTTGTTCCGTAAACTACTATTATCTCAAAACGTTATTAGATTATACAGTGAAACCTCCATGAGTCGATATTGAAGGGACCATCGACTCATGGAAATATCGAGTCATGGAACAGCAATCCTTTGGAAAGCTGCTTCTAGGGACCATCATAGTAACCATGAAATTTTGTTTTTAGTATGGTTCCATGAGTCGATATCGAGTCATGGAACATCGACTCATGGAGGTATCACTGTATCGACCAAAATGTAAAGCAACCCATTTTGAGTGAACAGATGACAGAGAGATATCAAACGAGTTTCTCACTCTAGACTTAGGTTAAAATCCCAGCCAAACTATCACATATTTTGTTAATTTCTTAAATCGATTGCAAGAACCCAGTTTTAGGCAATCGTCGGCTGGTTTTAGACGTTCAAAAAATGTTTTTGCTACGGGATTGATATATTGCTAAAACGATATAACATTACAATTTATTTTTTGCTGTGAACGAACCGCGTAAGTCTTATCTGTGTCATCTGCTACATGTTTCAGAATGTGTGCGCGCGCCATCCTGCCATCAGTTTTCATAAGTTGTTCCGATGATGGTTTTGTAACCGGAGCTCCTCGCCCCTGGACAGCAGTTGGTCTTATCTAACTGGGTCAAGACGGTCACAATAAAACCAATCATGAATAAAGAACTCATTCTTTACGTTTAACAAAGTGATGTTTAGGCTGGTTCAGAATATGTTTTGTTTAACGAGCTAAGAGCAACACAATACTAATAAATTATAACATACCCAAAACCATATTTGTACGGTCTCAGTTTACGATTTTATCCGCTTATATATATCATTTTTTTTGTCTTGTCCCCTTTGTGTTCGATTGAAGGTACTGGCCATCCGGCAGACGAATATCGGCAAAAAATTGGTAACAGCGCTAGAATTCAACTATCGAGCTGCCACTATATACCTCCTGGATGAGCTGCCGAGTTCAATTATAACCATGTTCTTCCTTCATAAATTGTGACCATCAACCTCCAGTTGTACCTTTGTTTTGTTCCGTAATAATGGTGGTAAGTCGATGAATAAAATTGTAAATAGTATATCAATCAAATCTCATTCATTTATTTAACATATAGTTCTAAATCAACAATTTACGCTTGGTTCGTGGCCGTATCTCTCCAACATTGGTTCAGCCCCACCCTCGCCAAAAGGTTGTGTACTTGATCCGCTTACCTAGCTCGCTGCGCTCCACGCCTTCTTGTACCAACCGGATTCGAAGCGAGCACCATCTTTGCAGGGTTGCTGTACGGCATTCTTGCGACATGCACTGCCCATCGTATCTTACCAGCTTTGGCCACCTTCTGGATACAGGGTTTGCCGAAGAGTTGGGCGAGCTCGTAGTTCATCCTTCGTTGCCACACACCGGTCTCTTGCAAACAGCCTAAAATCGTCCTAAGCACCCGGCGTTTGAAGATTTCCTCGAGCATCGTCCACGTATCATGCCCGTAAAGGATTACCGGCCTTGATCTGGGATAACACTTTGTAGGCCACGTTTAGGATGGTGATCGCTCGGAAGTTCTCACAATTCAGCTTGTCGTCTTCCCTGTAGATAAAGCATATTATCCCTTCTTTCCACTCCTCCGGTAGCTGTTCTGTTCCCCAGATTGTTGGTGCAGACAAATGGCCAGCCTCTCCGGACCCATCTCTATGAGTTCAGCTCCAATACCATCCTTACCAGCAGCTTTATTGTTCTGATGAATGGCATCTTTAACCTCCATCAAAGTGGGGGTTGGTTGGTTTCCATCGCCCACAGTACTGACGAAGGCATTTGCTAAGTTGTCCCGCCTTTCATTGCCTGTGCTCTCAGCGCCATTCAGGTGTTTGTCAAAGTGCTGCTTCCACCTTTCAATCACCTCACGATCGTCTATCAAGATGCTGCCATCCTTATCCCTGCACGAAGCCGTTGCAGGGTGCGTTGAATACTGTTAGAACTTACGTGTTTCTTGAGACAGACACAGATGTTCAATCACAGCTCTCCGAGAAAAGGTGCTCTATTGTTGCTGTTTCTGATGGGTGCCTACGGTGCTTTCTTATCATCGAGTGTTTCTCGCCGAATCAATCGTTCTGTCGACTCCGTTACATGTAGCTATTGCGCTCAGCTACAGGATCCGGATGTTTTAATCGTTTTTCGACCTATCAAATGACAAGTTGTGGGAAAGGTTCATCCTCAACAGGCCGCTAAATAAGGGTGGGATTATAAGGATGTTGCAATTTAATTTAAAGTTTCACCCTTATGGTTTCACATTATGCGTTTTACACAGTGTATTCTGTTGGGGCAGCAGGGACGAAAGTCCAGGGGCTTAACGGACCCCCAGTACCTCTGCGAGTTGGGGAGTTGCCCAAGATGTAGAACGCAAGATGGGGAACGCGGTGGGGTGACGCCTACAGAGTGGTAATAGCTAAGATAAAAGGCGCCATGGCACCCCAAGAGAAGTCGCCTGAGTTGCTGCGATCGATAATCGATGTTCCGCGTTCAGTATCATAAGGGCATAACTGCAGTGATCGATTTCTCTTCATTGATTTTCTCTTTAGTTAGTCATTCGGCCGGGTGACTGTTTTCAAATGCTTTTTTCGATTCAGTAGAAAGCATTCATCGCACTTCTTCATGCTGCATCGCAAAATATGATGAAAATCGTTTGATTTTTATGTAATAACCTTAAGAGAAAATCGACGAAGAGAAATCGATCTATGCAGATACGCCTGTATGATACTAAACGCGAGATGTATTCTTTCCGCATCATCGCCCCTGCGCCGTATGCGAGTGATGAAGGAGAAGAAGAAGTGGCGAAGGTGACGAACGAAGAGCTGGCAGAAGTCGTGAAATCATTCGCGTCAAACAAGGCACCAGTCCCCGATGGTATTCCGAATGTTGCCCTTAAAGCAACAGTCAATGCGGATCCGGACATATTCAGAACCGCAATGCAACGCTGCATACAACAAGAAATCATCCCGGATGTATCGAAGCGACAGAAATTGGTGCAACTACCAAAGGCGGGGAAATCACCAGGTGATCCATCGGCATCTCTCCACGTAATCCATAAGATTTTCGTATGAAATTGTTAAGAAAATCGTACTCCATTAGATTGTCTTATGAATGCCATTGATCAATGCGTTTGATATCCAAAAAGAGTTTCTTATGGAATTATATCTGTCTATGTAATGAGTGTTATTTCATAAGTCTGTTGTGGAATGTTATAAGATTCTCGAATGAAGAACAAAATACTTCTTATGTCGTTATTCCATAAGAAATTCTTATGTACCTCGTACGTTCCGTTTCCTCAGTGTAGACCTATCTGTCTACTAGATACGACGGGCAAGATATTAGAGAGGTTGATTCTCAACAGGCTAGTACCGTATACGGAAGGTGCGGAGTTTGGAATCAGAAAAGGTAAATATACCCTGTACGCCATCCAGTCGGTCAATCAGACAGCTGAGGTGGCAATCGAGCATAAAAGGAGCGGCATCCGTTGCTGCGCGGTTGTCACTCTGGATGTGTAAGCTCCTAGAAAACTATTCTGATGGTAGGATTCTACTGTATGACACAGAGGAGAGGCAGAAAAGCGTACGAATTTCCGCGGGAGTAACTCAAGGTTCAATCCTGGGCTCGCTGTTATGGAATGCGATGTACGATGACGTACTGAGGCTGCCCCTTCTGACAGGTGTTAAGATTGTTGGCTTCGCCGACAATATCACCCTAGTGGTCTATGGTGAATCGATGGAGGAAGTAGAGTTGACAGCAGCGCACTCTATTTCCATAGTTGAGGAATGGATGAAGTCTACGAAACTAGGACTGGCCCGTCACAAGACTGAGGTGGTGGTGGTCAACAACCGCAAGTTCGAGCAACGGGCGCTTATCTCGGTAGGTGATTGCACCATGGAGTTCAAGCGATCCCTTAGGCATTTTGGGGTAATGATCGATGACAAGCTCAGCTTCGCTAGCCACGTTGAATATGCCTGTAAAAAGGCATCTACGGCTATAGCGGCGCTTTCGAGGATGATGTCTAACAGCTCTGCTGTAATTGCCAGCAAACGCAAGCTCATGGCAAGCGTGGCGCTATCCATACTAAGGTATGGAGGACCAGAGCCGTAGCATGGCCTCGCAGCGCCCTTGGCAAACCTCCCTTTGGGCGCCCCTGCGTCTATTTTGTTTCTATGATGCAAGTTTGTATGCTATAAAATTTTTCGTAAAACATTCCAAGTAACCATCCTGCTCAAGCTGTAATTCATGCATGTAAGTGGTGTACATAAAACTAGCATTACTGTAACTTCAATTAGAGTGGATTTAAAATGGGAAAGAGCTCCACAAATGTAATGTTAGTGTTATAAATTATAACATCAACATGGCTCTAGAAGGACCTTTATGTATACCACTCATATGCATGGATTGCTGCTTCAGCAGCATGGTTATGTGTGATATTAGTCAATTCAAATTAAAGATTTTTTTAAATGCTAGCACGAGTACTGAAATTATCATCGAAAAAAGTTATGTTGAGATTGAAGTGTTCAGTGAACACTGTTCACTGTTAAAATATTAGGTTAATATCAATAGAAAGTGTACAAGATGGCTCTTCTAAAAAACTATTGAATATTTTCCTACAGATGTTTTGAACAAATTCATTCAAATTATTGTTCATGCGACGCATTAGCAGGAACACCTGAGCATAGCATTAAAAAACCGCTGGACTATTATTAAAAAATTTAAATCTTTTGAATACAATGTGTTTCGGATCGGTAGGAGAAACACGCTCTTTTAGCAGCAATTGTAGCTTTAAAGCTGTAATTATTAAGGATTTTAGTTTCAATTAATCATTGTTACATCTAAAAACTTACATTTTCGTGCTTATCTCGACGCTACCGAAACTACTCGATTTTCTTGATGCACTACTGTGTGCCACTAATATAATTCCTAGGTATAACAAATTCATTACTTTTATTATTCGATTAAGATAAGGTTATATTGCATGTCTTACTTGTAAGAAAATTGTTGACGGAATATATTCAACGCCGTATTCTTCCGTACTGTAATTTTTCGTTCTAGGAACTATAATAAATTTAGGAATAATCAAACTTTTGAAACCTTTTAGAATATTAAATTTACCTTTACTTGAAGCAAATTGCAAATTTAAGACTGTATTATAGTTTTTTTTTCAACTGCCGACGCTAGTCCAACCAAACTTTCTGTCAACAGTTTCTATTTTGCCATCTCATCATACGTTGACGTTTCTTCATCCTACGTCAAACGTACTGCTGTGGGTGATACGGAACTCACAAGGACGTTACTGAATTCGATAGCCCTGTGGTTCTTCCACAAATGTGCTATCTATATTTTCATTTGTTTGCCTCGATGTAAAGAAGTTTACAAAAAATATCTACCCAAAATTGACCTTGTATTATGTGAGACCTTTCAAGATTTTCTGCCATAACTTTATACCGTACTCTGAGAACCCTGTGAAAGATTCTGTGAGTTTATTTCAGTGTTTTGTGAGAATTCAAACTAATATTCAGTGAGAATGCGTTTGAAAGAAACTAAGCTAAAACTAAATTTGTAAACTAAGTTTTGCTCACGAGAAACCATGGGGAAGTTAACTTCCACCAGTACCTGCATAGGTTCGGGCACTCAGGATATCCTGCGTGCCTCAATTGTGCTGGTGTGGAGGAAACAGCGGAGCATGCCATGTTTGATTGTCCCCGCTTCATTGTTTTGAGAGATTACATGCTCGCTACTGAGTTACCTTCTTATTCTGATTGCAAATTTCTCCTCTTCTAAAAAAAAAACCGAACACTATTCTCATTCTGTCTCCTATTCTGAACACTTTGGTTCATATTTCAAGCAGCATGAACAACAAGTTGTCAGATAAATAATTTAACAAATTAATTCAATTGAGCTAATTTTAGAGATTTTTGAATAAACAATGAATTGTCACGACTTCCATGGTCTAAAATAAAGACATTAAAATTAACCTGGAATAGACCACAACTTCCTTAACATTTGATGAAATTTTCAACGAAATATATCTATATGGAATTGAGCTTTTTGGGATAAGAGTAGGATTGAAATTTGAGATAATTATTGAAAAAATGTTTTACCCTAGCAGGGATTTCAGGTGAATATAAATATTGGAAATAAGATGAGCATGAATGGACGTACACAGAAATTAATAAGCTTTTGAATTTGAATGTAAAAAAAAGTGTTAGGACCAGTCTGCTTTGCATTGACGATGCACACGAGTGGTTTGCATCTTTCCGCGTTTGTGTTGTGAATGTCATATTCATCTGATCCTCCTTCTAGATGCTTAGATGTTGCTACAGCAGCTTCCATTCATTGGTTGGTCGGGCGACGTGAAGGAATAGTATGCTAAACATATCACTTGAATAGAGCACCTCTAGAAGAAGGATATGGTGTCCCCAGGCAAGTTGCATCTTTAAGTCGGAATATGCGGAATAAGTAGCTTCAGCAGTTGAGTAGAGCAAACTGAACTACTATTATTGGTTTCATAAATGGAGTATATTTAGTGGTTTGAGAATGATCTACTTATCTTATAATCGATATATGTATAATCAATCACTAGGTATGAATAATTCAAAACAAAAGCTTACACGAACATATTTCACCTATGAAAATTTGAAACATTCTTAATATGCAGAAATTCAAAACTCGTGGCTTAGCATGATGAACATTATGCTATCCATCTTCAATCCTCATTTGCCAATGAATACCCAAACAGCTGAAAGTGAGCATCCGAAAGCAGGAAAGAGGTTGCTTCCTCTCACGTTCGATCCTTCTATCGACAGCACGTCGTCATCTGTACCTCGAAGCAATCTCGGTAATAATTTTATCTCCCGAATAACAAAAGCGAAATAATCACAGAACTGGAAAATCAATCAAGTGAATGGGGAAATGATGAGCACAAGACGAGTGTATTTTGTGGCTTCTCTCTCTCGCCGGTGATACTCATCCTGCACTCATCCCTTCTTTTCCCATCGGGCAGCAAACGTGGGTGGAGTATAAATAAACTTGGAAATGGATTTCAGCAAATTAGTCTACCATGCCGATCTAATCGAGTGATAAAAAGAGGTATTTATAGTCATTGGATTTATGAGCGTTGTAAGTGGTGTGCCACTGTTGAAGGGTAGAATATGAAATCCATCAAGATATCAGCTGTGCCTTTTGTCGGTGCTTTTCTAAAAGGGTGCAGGCTAACAGTCTCTTGATGATGCGTGGTTGCATCACCTTATGAATTTTATTACCTTCATCATCGCTTTGAAACATATGCAACTGAGGAACGCATGAGCTGCATGTGATTTATAAGGTTTATGCCAACTGCTTTCGGATTAGTAATTCATGATGATACTTTGTATTCATTGCAATAAAAAATGGTAATTTATACCTTACCAAACAGTAAATCAGTGATGACATGATTTAGTTGCATATTAACATTACTTTCTACTACATGTCCCAGATAGACATTGACTACTCAAACATTCGTTGAGAGATCATTTTTCATCAGGATGTCATAAACGACTAGGGAAAGTGTATCAGTTATGGCTATAGTGGTTCCCTATTTGGCCATTTGTGTTTTGTGGAAAACTTTCACATTATCAACATTTTTTAATGTTTTAACATCAAGATTAATTTGATATCAAACTACTGAAACACACAGAATGCTTAAAAATTTGAAAATAATCAAATTATCACGTATGGCGAAATGGGGAAACATAATGTCTTTAACTGGTACATCTCCCCTACTCTTCAATTTAAATTATGGATAAAGTATGTCAGTGATCAAATGAGTCTAGCACTCGCATCTTAAATTGCAAACCAAATCTTTGAGCGTTGTACAGGGTGTCCGCATACTATCCGTACAAACTTTGACATTCCTTTACACACTCAAACGAAATAAAATAAGCGCACCTGTGTGGTGCAATACCTTGACATATTGTTATTGTTTGTTGTGGGTCAACGTATTTTGACAGCTAGCTATAGCTATAGCTGTCAATATACTTAGGTCGTGGGTTTGATTCAGCTGCAGTTTCAAATGCTGTCAAAATGAAGCCCAATCAGGGTGTCTACTCGTTTACCGAAAAGAAATTCCCTGATATTTCCAGGTTTTTCCAGATTTTACAAAAAAAATCCAGGTTCCACAAATACTCTAATTTTAAATGTCTTTGATTTTTTTCACCCCCACTTAGGTCTTAAATCTAGTTTAATTATATGGGTTTAACGTGGTTTACGGCTTAAGCGAAGGTGAAGAAAAGGGCCCTAAAACAAACATATGACAAATTTCAAAATATTTTCAATTTAACAGCTATTTATACACTTCTGATCATTTTTTAAAGCATGCTGAAGCGATTCCAATATCCAATATTACAATATGAACATGCTAACAATACCAAAGCTTAAATTTTATTCAAATGAATTGTATTTTCCAATGATGATGCATTATATTTCGTTTGTTAGAGCTCCGTGAACTGAACAAAATTTTCAAGTACATCAATATGCTTCTTCTTGAAAGTATTTTTAGTACAGATGAATGGTACATATCATTTCCATCGGTCGTTCAGATAACTAAGACAACTTCATGGGCGCAAAAGTAAAACTTTATTTGGATTTGTGGTAATATTTTACAATAAATACTAAGTTTATCGATGTATTAGCAAGCAATCATACAGTTCTGATCTGCATAAATTCTTTAAAATATCTGCTACATATTTAAGTAGATATACATATACCCATCTAAATTAATACAAATAATCCGTAAAACTTTTGGATCCCGATCCATTTTTTTTTTTCGGAAATAGAAACACGAATTATCAAGCCCCTGGGTAATCGCGTTCGACCGTATAACATATCACTGTTGTAATTAAAATAAATGTTGAATTTTCGCATTTTCTTCGGAAAAGTTTTAAATTATTCATGATTGTTGCGAAATTTTCAATTTAACACTTCAGTCGTCGCGACTGACCGCTGAAAAAAACCTCGCTTTTCGTTCACAACAGCAGCACGGTTCTGACGGTGGAAAACCGCGCGATGAACGGAAGGTTAAAGTTGTACAAATTCCAGAATTCTTTTACAAAATCGTTTGTTCTAAAATCGAATATTTTCCAATAATTTTAAAAATTGTGCATGAAGCAGGGCTGGTAGTGACTGAGTTTCTTGAAAATAGGAAATTTAGAAACCTCTTTCCAGAAAAAAGACACTAAAAAGTAATAAAAAAGAGACGAAACAGTAATCAAAAAGCAAAACGAGACCTAACAGGAACCAGGATGAATAGTTTGATCAGACCACACATTTCTCTGAGAATATTATAAATTTTTTTTTTCAAATTTCTCGTGACATTACGACGACATACCAACAAATCTGGTATATGCCTGTAAATGACAAACATGTATTATGACGACATTACGATGGGGATTGATTGATGTTTGAGATTTTCACTCTCCAAGAATTTCTCAAAATAGAATCAAGATTTTTCCAAAAAATAACACATACAATACCTCAGGGCTTCCATCAGAAATTCCTATATATTTTTCCATTGTTTCAGATATTTTTCGAAAAAGCCTTTAGTCCTCTAGGATTTTATCCGGTGAATCTCCAATCAGTTTTTCTACAAACATCCTTCAAGACTCTCGTTTAAAACATGTTATAATATTCAACTAGAAACTTCTCCAGATGATTCCAAATTCTCAAGAATTTCTACAACATTGTTCTTTAGATTTTTTTAAAGATTTTAACAGCAAATTTCTCTGAGGATACCTTCAGGAATTACTCCAGAGATTGCTCCTTCGGAAGATTTCTTCGGAAATTCATCCATTAATTCTAAAAGATTTCTCAAGGAAGTTTTCACAACTTTTTTCTCGAACATTCTTCCAGGAGTTTTCTTCGTGGAAATTTGAATGAAATTTTCCAGTATGCTGAGAAATTGTTCGGTAAAATTCGTGACGTATTCCTAAAGCAAATTTTAGGGCACCTTCTGTTACAGTTACTTATGTAATTTCTTAGGTCACCTTTGATGAAAAAGGTTTTTAGAAAGAGTCACTCTTGAAGAACTATTAGAAGATTTCCAAGATTATTGCTAAATTATTGCTAAGATAATTAAAAAATATAAAAGAAAAAATCAAATCTCGCAGGATATTGTGAAGGAACTCCTGAAAAAAACAGGACGAAATTCCTAAAAAAAAAGTGAAGGAATTATTGTTACTACAATCGTAGGATCTCATAAAAAATTGGTGTGGAACCTTAAATGAACTTTTCAATATTCCATGGGGATTTTTTGATAATTCATTCAAAAGGTTTGGATGAACACCAAATGACGGGGTTGGTGGTCTGATGGCTACCGCTTCTGCTTCATATGCAGAAGGTCACAATGACCTTCTGCATATGAAGCAGAAGCGGTAGCCATCAGACCACCAACCCCGTCATTTGGTGTTCATCCAAACCTTTTGAATGAATTATCAAAAAATCCCCATGGAATATTGAAAAGTTCATTTAAGGTTCCACACCAATTTTTTATGAGATCCTACGATTGTAGTAACAATAATTCCTTCACTTTTTTTTTTAGGAATTTCGTCCTGTTTTTTCAGGAGTTCCTTCACAATATCCTGCGAGATTTGATTTTTTCTTTTATATTTTTTAATTATCTTAGCAATAATTTAGCAATAATCTTGGAAATCTTCTAATAGTTCTTCAAGAGTGACTCTTGGGTTCAATCCCAGGTCCGTCCCTTTCCTCGTACTTAGTAGTTGTATATCGCTCACTTGCTTCTATCTTCCATTCTAAATATATCACAATCAAAAACTATTCGTTCATAGCAAACGCTAGAACCAGAGACGGACAAGAAACCGTTTCCCTAACGCTTCCTACTTCCACGCGCACGCCTTTCTTACGCCTGATACATAGGCAGTCTGCTATCCACAAAAGCAAACCTCTCTGCCATGCCTTTCCCCCAATCCATACACTCCCGCATGAACTGACGTGGATGCAGTGGAATATACGGTCTACGTGGGAGTCAGTTCAATGCATCATCAATTCCTCCCCCTTCCCCTCATTGGTCTGCATTCTGACGTGGCAGGTGCCATTGTTGCCTAAAAATAGAAGATCACCAGCACTTATACACTGAGGATGCCTGTTAGTCCCAAGCAGTCATTCGGTTGGTTCCTTGTGTAAGTGCAGCTGATCTGGCGATACTGGAGTGCATCCACGGGCGGCCAATCAAGCTCAAGCTCAAGCTCAAGCTCAAAAGGTTTGGATGAACACCAAAATTCCTTGGAAAAAACGCGGGAAAAATTTCTAGAAAAAAAAAAAATCTAAAGAAACTCAATAATGAAAACAGGTCGAATATAAGAAATTATTTGTAATGTTCTTAATAGATTCATTCGAATAACCCCTCGAGGAACTTTGGAGCTATTCTTTGGAATAACCGTTTATGAAATGTCATTGAAATTCTTGTCGGGTTTTCTTGGAAGAAATTCTGTGGGAAACTTTGGATATCTCCTAGATTAACGACTGTAGGATTCGGTTGAATAGTTAGTGAAAAAGTATCTGGAAGAAGTCCTAGGATAGACTTTGTTCTCAGGGAATACCCTGAGAAAATTACTAGAGGTAGTAACGTTGAAATGCTCAATCCTGAAGCAATTTCCTACCAAAAATTGCTAAAGAAGTTGGTAGAGGAATGATAAAATCTCTGGAGCTTGTGGTTACAAGGATAATTCCTGAAACTGTTCTTGAGAAATATGAGAAGAAATTTTGTATCTTAATTATCTGCAAGCAATATAATGGAAAAAGGAGACTTTAGAGACTATTTTGGTTGAAATAGAGACTTCAGACCCCTTTTATCAAAAATAAAGACTTTTTAGAGACTTGCATAAAAATGGTATCTAAAATAAACCTGCTACCAGCCCTTGATATGTTAATCCTTCACTAAATAAATAAAGAGACATTAAAAACATCAATCATGTTTTGGTAAGCTGATAAAAATTTATACTTAAAAGGATCTTCATTGAATAGCTCATATAGTGCTCATGAGAGCGGCGCAGCCGAAATTTTTTTTTCGAATGAAGAGAGTTTTCTGGCAAATAATGGTAGCTCTGGATTATGACGCAAAAATCCATTGTCGTGAGCATATTCCATCATGAATTACTGCCTCAAAGTAATTTCCCTGATTGTGATCAAAATTCCCTGAGAATTCCAGGTTTTTTCCAGGTTGAATAAAATTCCCTGATAATTCCAGGTTTTCCAGGTTTTTCCAGGTAGTACACACCCTGCCAATGTGTTGCGCGAGACAATTGTTGAACTTTTTCGTCAAGGAATATCCGTTTCAGCAGAAAACCTGAATATGGCAAAATCAACTGTGAGTGACACCATAAACCGATACCAAGAGCTTGGAACGCATCGAGAGAGGTGAAAAACGCACTGTTCGAACTCCTCAATTGCGTGAGAAGATCCGGCGTCGAATCAAGCGAAATTCTTCAGTTTCTACCCGAAGAATGGCGAAATCGCTTGAAATTCCCACAACTTCCGTTGCTGCTGTCGTTAACGGTGATTTGAAACTCAAATCATATAAACTGTACAAAAATCACTAGTTAAATGACACTATGAAAGCAAATCGGCTCAAAAAAGTTAAAGTTCTTTGAAACGATTGTCCGAGGGCTGCCATCGGTCGGGGCTGTTTACTGATGAAACAGTTTTCACTGTTGAGCAGCATCACAACATCACAAATTGATCGGCAACTGCTTCCAGCAACTTCGAAACAAGGATGAAGTGTTTCAAGAAATCATCATCCTGCTTCAGTCATGGTTTGAGCTCACACAAGGAAAACCCCTTTGGTATTCATCGACAAACGGGTTAAAGTGAACCAAGCCGTGTATCAGAAGGTCCTTACTGACTCAGTAGCTCCCTGGGCATCACAGCATTTTGGTAAAAATGACTGGATTTTCCAACAAGACTGGACGCCGCCTCATGGGGCAAAAAAGACTATTAGTTTTTGTGAACGCATTCTTTCCAAGATTCCAAGGTTATAGCGCTGCAGAGATTTCACGGGATCGAGAGACGCTTCACCGACAACGACATGCTGCGGAAACTTTACATCGACTTCGTACAAGAACATTTATCTATTTACCTTATGCGCGGGGTTGATGTTTGTGAAGCTGACAAGCTGTCTTACTATCTTCCTCATCACGTCGTTCTCAAACTCGAAAGCACGACAACGAAGCTACATGTTGTGTTCGACGCCTCCTGTAGAACGTCGACGGGAACATCCTTGAACGACGGATTATTGGTAGGACCTGTGGTACAAGTTGACTTACTCGCCACCATTCTGCGTTTTCACTGTTGAAAGTTCGTGTTAGTCGCGGATATTGCTAAAATGTACCGGATACTCAAGATGCAGAAGCCGATAATCCGGACAGGCATGTCAAGACGTACGAATTGACTACAGTCGCAGATACGGTCGCAGCACCCTATCTCGCAACCAAATGCCTGCAACAGCTAGCAATGGAAGAAGAAGCGACGCATCCGGCAGCTGTAAAGGTCTCCACAAGGATTTTTACGTTGACGATTTGTTAACTGAGATGAGTTTCGTCGGAATGATGTTGCGCTCGAGACTCTCTCGGTTCCAAGATGGGCAGGCTTCAGTAGCAGCTTAGTTTCGGTGGAACTTTATGGGTTCTAAAATGCATCAGAGGCAGCATATGGTGAATGTATTTGCGGTGCGAATCATCGGGATGACCAATCCCGCAAAAACAAGAAGTAGTCAATCCCATCTCTACGAAAATTTCCGGAATAGTGTCCAGCTAATGCCTACTTCTGGACGGACTCTATGATAATCAAGTGTTGGCTGTCTTCACTTCCTTCGCGTTGGTAAATGTTCGTTGCCAACAAGATGTCAGAAATCTAGCATATCATTAAGTCTGGAATCACGTCGCTGGTGCCGACAATCCGGCGGACATCATATCCCGCGGGATCTCACCACTTGGCCCAAGTCAGCTGCTGTTCAATCAGAGTTGAACAAGGCACTGTTGGAGGAAAAGACAACAACCTCACTTCACGTTCAAAACAAGCCACCTATATGTTTGCTCCGGTCATCGTTTCCGATGCTAGTCAATGGTGGAACAGTTCGCATCACGAAGCAGCTCACTAGTGTATACCTGAGACGAGACTCGCGAAGACGGTCTTCTTTTTCTGTGATTGCTTAGTTTTTTTCTTATTCCACTTTGTGTTTATACCAATTATGCACATGCTGTTCAAACCCTCACATGTACCTCTCAGCAAAAAATGATTGAGTTTGCATCACATCGAATCATAAATAGCCGTTTGAGTGAAATTTCATGCCAGCAAACATAGCAGACATTAGAAATAATTAATCTTCTGCTTAGATTCATCAGCAACTTTGGAAAAATCTGCTCCGCCGACTGAGGTTTTTAATAACAGTTTACTTGAACACAATACTTTTCACTTTTTCAGCCATTAAAACGGTGGGCTGCATTTGACGTTTCGTGAAAGGGGAATCTGTCCTGCATATGACGTTGATATTTTTCCTCTTCGCGAGTCTCTCTCAGGTGTATACCAACGCATAACAAACATGACAGACTCGCGAACTGCCTTGGTGTGAGTAAGTCCGCACCCGTCTGCTCGGGAGAACATGCCAAGAGAAGTTGCAACAAGCTCGGGATCGTTTACTCGCGAGTAACCGAGCAAGGTGTCTTGGATTTATCATGGTCTTAACAGACAAATATATTGTATAGCCATAAAATCGACAGTAAACTATTAGTTTGTAGTAAAAAGAACCCTTAGAAACCAATCTCGGAGAGGAAGTAGCTTTTTTCATAAAAGCACATTTGACTGTGAATCACTTTTTGTTTCGGTTACTCGGAAGCACGACAGATGCGAGTAAACCAGCACTCTGACGCTCGGGAGCATTTGGTTTTGTTTTTGTTCCAGTTCAACAGAAATGGTCCCCACTTTCCATCACTGATGCTAGCCATACTTGTTGCATGGATTCGTCGGTTCACACACATCGTAGTCCCGAGAAAAAGTGTCTGCAAGCGCAGCGGTAACCTGTCAACATCGGAACTCATAGAAGCAGAACTGCAGTTAGTTATGTTATACTGTCGTTTCAATTACCGTAAAATCGGGTGAAATTGATCGGTGGTGGGGTGAAATTGATCACCCGTGTCTCACGATTTTATTTCTTACTTATAGAGCACTAAAATCAATGCAACCTCTAGTAAATGAACGTTGTTTGTCCTAACTACTGAATTGTATGTTTTGAAGTTTTTTTTTGTTGAAGAATGTAAATTCCATTATCGTGTTCGGTGTGGTATTAGCAGGCATCAATAAACTTCTAGTTTTAAACAATGATTTGGACATGGTGTGAACCTGAAAGTTTGTGAGGATGCTTGAAATATATCCCCAAAACAGATTTTATCATTGAAATTCGTACCAATTTGCTCGTTTTGTTGAAATAATTGTATTTTTGATGAACATCAGAAGATTCCTTTGGAAATTGCCTACATTTGGGCGTTTTCTGCGGTATTCATAAAATCTAATTGTTTATTGTTTCCGTAAATTTCGCATTGTTAAGAATTTAGCAAGCGTTTTTGGATTCAGGGAGCCCAAATTGATAAAATAAAGTTGTTTTCAAACTTAACAATAATCGTTTTAACAAGTGATCAATTTCACCCCGAAAAAGGATCTGTGGATTTTTTATTTTAGAGGCGATTTTTAGCACTTAAATCTGTATGAAAATCTCGGTATGGGAGCCAATGAGGCTCACCGTCGTATTTGTTTTCCTGCATTCAGTTGTTTGGCATTGGCAACATCATAGAAATCAAACATAAAAAACCAGTAAAAAATGATCAATTTCACCCGAAACTACGGTACATTCTGAAACCAAAGATCTGTCAAGAACTCATCACTTACCCTTTTAGAACTGGAGAATGGCCAAAAATGCTTCCCTGATTCAATTTGGAACATTCTCCCCTACCATCCTATCAAGCCATCTCATTGCGGCAATTGGGCAGCCATTATATTCGCTTACTCTGTGGCTTCTTGCGCAAATTGTTTTCAATTGTTCCATTCAATCTGCTACTCTAGAGAGAAAAAAATATCCCCCAAAGCCCCCGGCTGGGAAAAGATTGGATCAAAATTCAATTTCTACCACGCAGAAACCTAGAAGCACTTTTTTCCAATGAAAATGCTAATAATCGTAATCCAACGATCATCTGCTGCAACGCGTGTTGAAGACGACGAAGGGAGTGACAGCAATCGCTTACTAGAGTCGGTATCCTTTTTCCAGTCCCCGTATAAATGATGGTAGCAAGGTTTGGTTTTTCTCTTATTTTTTGTCCATTTCATTTCATTTTCAGTAAATCGTCTTGTGTCCTTCATCCTCCCATTCTGGCAGCTTTGGCTCTGGAGGGGCAGATTCCCAAGATGGGACAAGTTTTCTTCTGAATTACCGTTTATGCGTACTCATGACATTTTTTATTCATCCTGATGGGGGATGATGATGATGACGACGACGACGACTAGAAAGGCAAGCAACGAACTGCGATACCAGTGGTATTTGTTCGCAGTTGGTGACAATTCTTTCAAATTATCCCTCGCGTTTGGCGGGGTGTGAATATTTCCCTTCCGTCAGCGTTTTTCGATTATGAAGACTAGACGGGAAAGGCTTTTCAAATCAGACCCGTTCAAAGGTTTTTGAATGATTTATTAAACAAAAGTGCAAAACATTAATAGAAGACATCTTAACCTCCAGTTAAGGGTTGAGTACTTAGAGCCAAGGGTTGCAAAGAACCAGGATTTTAACACATGATTTCCTAGTGGATGCTACTTGTTCAAAATGTATGCAATTTAAAGTGTACTCACAGATAACCAAACGTTACACTCACGAAATTTCTATCGACCGCTTATTTAACGATCATAATCAATTATGTTACAAACCTCACAATCAGAGGTGCTGGCATTATTTTCTTCGTGTTTAACGTTTCACACTAGCGCCTTCTGGTAGTCTCGTCACACAAAACAGTATTTCACGCAATATGCTCACTATTTTTTACACTTTTTTCACATTTGATCTTCCTGTTAGCTCAGGAATTTCAAAAATCTTTGGCATTTTCGAAGCCAGATACAATAATGGAAAATCAAGTAAAATTTGCTGGAAAATGGGTATAAGCGTGAACAATATGCTTCTTTTGCAAGTGCAAGTAATCCACATAATTCCCCTCCGCATCGATGATGTGTGCAATGTTCCATATATTGTCCACTTTTCTGACGGTCATCCTGCAACGAAGGGCATTCCATGGCTGCTAACGTATGATGAAGTTACATACTGATATACAACCGAAGTTTGCTCCCAGCACAGATTGGCCGTCATGGTGCTCGCTCGTCGTCACAATGATGTAATACAATTATGCAACTATCTTGCCTCGAGTCCTACACGTTGCCGTCCGAGCACAAATCCGTATCACGAACATCATCTATTTGATCCTATAATCTTGTATCGCATAATCGGGCAGCTACATGATATCGAATCACCGTCTTTCGTTCAAGAGCGGAAAACTGTGTCCAACATCCCACATCCTGTTTAACTTCCTTTTATGTAAGGGTGTCTTCTTCTTCCCCAAGTTCCTTGGAAATTGCAAGATGGAACTTTTCTTCCACTTTTCTTCCTCTATAAGAAGCTCGTTACGTTACTCGGTGTAGCAGTTTTACTCGTTTGTTCCCATATTGGAACGTGCTTGCTAAGCGGTTAACTATAGTCTAGGAAGGAGTACTCAAAGAAAGTGATGGGAAGAAAATCGCTACTTCGAATAATTGTTGCACATTTTCTTGCCATCACCACTCGCACTTGGGGAACACGTGTGAGTGTGTTTTATTCCCCAAACAACTGCAAACGGTCGTTCGGATGATGGAAGTCTGAAACTGTGGAAAAGTGAAACTGACGGCTAGAGCACGTCTGGAACAAGTTGTCCTTCCGAATGTTTCGGAACTTTTCCTTCACAGGCTGCTTTCGCACTGCACACTTAAGAATTTGTGGGTATTTTGTTCGTAAAGCTCACAAGCTCGGTTCTATGAGGGAGTTTAATTAATTTGGGATTTTGAACAATTTGTTGGCAAATTGAATCAGCAGTAGATTACCTTTTCGTCAATTTCGTCAAACCAAGCCAAGTCCTATTTAATTCGAATAGTCACAAGAGCTATACCTTATGCGGAAGTCAATGATAAAGCCTAAACCAAATTCAAAAAAAGAAAAAAACCATGACAATAGACAATCCGAAAAAAGGAAAAAATCGAGTCAGAAGCCAATACCGGCATTGAAAGAGGAAAACAAATTATTACTAACAAATTACGAAAAAGCTCAAATACTTGCTATGCAGTTTGAAAGTGCGCACAATTTTAATTTAGGACTTACTAGTCCAATTGAAAATGAAGTTACTCAGGAGTTCGAAAATATTCTCAATCAAGAGAACGTTTTCGAAAATGCCTGGGAGACTGATTTGGAAGAAGTGAGAACTATTATTAAAAAAATCAAAAACATGAAAGCTCCTGGCGATGATGGAATTTTCTACATCCTCATCAAGAAACTTCCAGAAAGTAGCTTATCATTTTTAATTGATGTATTTAACAAATGTTTTCAATTAGCATATTTTCCTGACAAATGGAAAAATGCTAAGGTTGTTCCAATTTTAAAACCAGACAAAAATCCTGCAGAAGCTTATAGCTATCGTCCAATCAGTTTGCTTTCCTCCATCAGTAAACTTTTTGAAAAGATCATTTTGAACAGAATGATGGCCCACATCAACGAAAATTCAATTTTTGCCAATGAACAGTTCGGATTCCGCCATGGACATTCGACCACTCGTCAACTTTTACGTGTAACAAATTTGATCCATTCCAACAAATCTGAAGGCTATTCTACTGGTCTTGCTCTTCTAGACATAGAAAAAGCATTCGACAGTGTTTGGCATGAAGGTTTGATTGTAAAATTAAAAAAACTTTAATTTTCCAACATACATTGTTAGAATAATTCAAAGTTATCTGTCAAATCGTACACTTCAGGTTAATTATCAGAACTCCAGATCTGAAAGACTTTCTGTAAGAGCTGGTGTTCCTCAAGGCAGCATTTTGGGACCAATATCTATCTATCTAAATAAAAATGGAGTGGTGTTTGTATGTCACGAAATGGCTTCCGAACGGGTCAACCGATTTGAATGATTATTTTTCCGTTTCGTTCATCAAGTGTTCCGACGTGTTTGTGTGTATAAAAATCCCAGGATATTCACCGGGAAAGTCGGAAAAACGAGCGTGAACGAAACTGTCATTTAGTATGGGACGATCTATAGCGTTTATCAACAGCCTACTTGATGGCAAGGCGAAGTTTGCCGGGCCCACTAGTATATAAATAAAAATGGAGTGGTGTTTGTATGTCACGAAATGGCTTCCGAACGGGTCAACCGGTTTGAATGATTATATTTCCGTTTTGTTCGTCAAGTGTTCCGAAGTGTTTGTGTGTATAAAAATCCCAGGATATTCACCGGGAAAGTCGGAAAAAACGAGCGTGAACGGAACTGTCATTTTGTATGGGACGATCCAAAGCGTTTTTCAACAGCCTACTTGATGGCAAGACGAAGTTTGCCGGGACCACTAGTTATACAATATTTTCACACCTGACTTACCTGAGCTACCTCAGGGATGTCAAAAATCTTTGTTTGCGGATGACACAGGCCTCTCCGCCAAAAGACGTCATCTGTAGTCGATTGCAAAAAAGTTTGGATATTTTTTCTTTATACTTGCAAAAATGGAAGATTTCTCCTAATGTTTCCAAAACTTTACTAATAATATTCCCACATAAACCAAAAGCTCTTTATATGAAACCTTCAAGTAGACATGTTGTCACGATGAGAGGGGTTCCCATAAATTGGTCAGATGAAGTTAAGTATCTAGGGCTCATGCTAGATAAGAATTTAACTTTCAAAAATCACATTGAGGGCATTCAAGCCAAATGTATCAAATATGTAAAATGTCTCTATCCCCTTATTAATAGAAAATCAAAACTTTGTGTTAAGAACAAGCTTTTGATATTCAAACAAATTTTCAGGCCAGCCATGTTGTATGCTGTACCAATATGGACTAGCTGTTGTAATACCAGGAAGAAAGCTCTGCAGAGAATTCAAAATAAAATTTTGAAAATGATTCTGAGGCTTCCTCCCTGGTATAGTACCAATGAGTTACATAGAATATCCAATGTTAAACCATTGGAACAAATGTCAAATACAATCATTAATAATTTCAGGCAAAAATCGTTACAATCTTCTATTGCCACGATTAATGAGTTATATGTTTAGGTTAAGTTAGGTTAAGTATATTAAAAACGTTTTTTTTTTCTCTTATAAGCAGGTGAAATCAACTCACCTGTAAAAAAACTGAACTGCTACGGCAAATGAAATGTAATATGTTGTTAACAAAATGTTATTTAAATCTTAAATTTGTTTTACCAAATTAGGATGATAGTGTTGTCTAATAACACAGAACACCTAGATATAAGAAATAAATGTAATGTTTGGAATGATACTAATAAAAAAAATTAAAAAAAAAGGAAAAAATCGAGAGGAAGCCAAAATCAAAGCAATCAAAGCGAAATAATGCCAAAACGAAATCCAAATCAAAAGAAGTTAAAAAAAATCGAACTATAGAGAAAAAAACCCAAAACAAAAGGAAAAATAAAACAAAGATATAGCGAAATACAGAAGAAGCTAAGAAAATCAAATCTAAACAAAGCTGATGCGCAAAAGAAAGTCAAAATTAAAGAGAGTAAGTGCGAAGAAAGTCTAAGCGAAAGAAAGCAATTAAGGTTCAGGAAGATTTGCCTACTAACGAAAAACAGCCGAAGTAAAACAAACCAAAGAAAGCCAGGGCAAAAACAAGAGGAAACGAAAAACAGCAAAAGCGTACGAATCCTAAAGCGTGAACAGTCAAATATAGAAAGACAAAGCTAGAAAAAAAAAAACGCTCAAAGAATGTGTAAGAAAATCAAAGCGAAAAGATCAGACGCAGAAGGAAGTCCGAAAGGGACACAATAAGAAATAAATCGGAAGTTTTTCAAAGCGAAAGACAAAACGAATACCAAAGAAAAAACCGAAGTAGGAGAAAAAGCAACGTGAAAGCGATAGAGAAAGCAAAAGTCAGAACAAAAGAAGTTTATGGCGAAGGCTAGTGCAAGAGTCTAGTGAAATCCAAAGCAAGAGCGAAAGCCAGAGTGAAAAAGAGTCAAAACCATAACGAAATCAATTCTTAATTCATTCAAAAGAACGAACGAAAGCAAAAACCGAAGTGAAATTAAAAGCAACATTGATTTAGAGCTAAAGTGGAAGAAAGTAGAAGCCAAAACGAAAGACAAAGCTAAAACCTAAGTGAAAACTGAAACGAATGCCAAAGTGAGAGCCACAATAAAGTCAAACTGAAAGTAAAGAGTAAAATAAAGCCAGGGCGAAAGAAAGTTCAAGCAATAGAAAGCAAATACGTAAAGAAGTCATAGTAAAAACGAAAGCGAAAACCTTAAGTGAAAGTTATCAACAATCACAGCATAAAAAAGACAAAGTAGTAGGAAGCCGAAGTAAAACCAAAACAATATTAAACAAAGATGAAGCCAAAGCAAAAAAGCCAGGATGAAAGAAACCTGGAGCGGAAGAAAACCAAAAAGAGCCAAAGCAAAAGTAAGCTAAAACCAATTTCACATACTAAGAAAGCCAAAGCGTTAAATAAACTACAAGAAAGCCTGAGCAGTAGAAAACTAAAGTCAAGACGAAAGAATATAAAAGCGTAAACTAAAACAAAAGACAAAGCGAGATTATCACAATGAAGAAACGAGGGCGACACTTGTTCACTTTGCACCAGACGCAGAATTTTCTTATTCATATCTGCTTTCAAGTTCGCGATGCTGAACCGCTGCCGGATCTCGTTTACGGCAGTTTCCACGTTCCCGTGGACTACTCGCTGATTGTAAGTAAGTATTCTAGCAGCTTGTTCGTTGCAGGATGCTGCTGCGGAAGAATGGCCGGGAAACGCAGTTCGAAAGGTAACGACGATCCTCACGCTGCTCTACCTTCCATCGGCAACACTCCATCGTCGTCCAGGAATGGACTTAGGCTGTACAAGCTGCTGGACTTCTCCATCTGGTGATGTTGATGAGTTGGAAGCTGTTGATTCTTTGTCAACGTCCTTATTTTGCTTGCTACCGTTCGGACTAGGACCTTCCACTTCGAGAACCGCAGCGCTCGGACTTATTCGGGGATATTCAGTGTCATATGCTCTTGCTTCGGCCAATTGTCCTCCGGTAAGTAGAGGAACTTTGAGGCACGGAACCACGGCCCATCGGAAAAAAGGTGTTCCCTAACTCCCACTTTGTTAAAGCATCAGCTACGTTGCACTTTGTTGGCATACAGCGCCACTCCACAAGTCTCGTCATCCTGTGGATTTCGCCAATCCTATACGCCACGTACTGTTTGTATCGCCGGTGGTCAGAGTGGATCCACGACAGGAGTCTTCGAGTCGGACCATATTCCTTCACCTCGAGGGAAAGAACGTCGACGACAGAATTGGCCAGTCTTGCTCCAAGGACTGCTGCCTGCAGTTCTAAACGGGGGATTAATAGATGATCTAACGTGGCCACCTTTGACCTCGACATCACGAGGGAACACAACGGGCCGTTTGTTGTCTCGATGCGGACGTATGCTGCTGCGCCGTACGCGTCCTGACTTGCGTCAACGAAAACGTGGAGCTGAAGGCTGCTGAAGGCCTTTTCGCGACATCTTATAAGTGGAATTTTGCACATGCAAAGCCTTCAGGTGATTTCGTTATACGTACATTTTGGTTGTCTGGGTCGTTTCTCAACTTAGTGGAGAATAAAAATTCGTCACTTGCTGGGCTCCACACGATCCCCAATACGCGCTTGGTGCCGGACTCTTTATCTTCGCTGAACCGAACGCAATGATCCGCTTTCCGTTCTCCCATCTCTACCAAAAACTCTTCGGAGTTGGAGACCCAGTTCCGTAGCTCAAAGCCACCCTTTGAGTTGACGTGCCGAATTTCCTTCGCTCGCTTCACTGCTTGGTCGACCGTATCTGCACTA